>NW_026634552.1:0-95913 GCF_024868665.1 Triplophysa rosa
AATTGGCATCTTGAAATTTCACAATTCAGTTCCACTCTCTAGTAGTTTTTACTCTCATGGCGAAACACAAAACACGCAAACAGGGTGAGCCGCTTCTGATCTGCTGTAGGCTACTATTTAAATAAGGTTGTGACTATGCCGTTTGTAACTGAGAATTAAAAAGTATTAATATACGTATCTTTCAAGCATGTACGTTGTTAAAATATAAAGTCAAAGCTTATATTCATTTCACATATTCGTTTGCATTACCAGATGACTTTCGATTAAAATAAAAAATAGCTTACCAAAGTCCATTTCACTTGTCTGAGTAGTTTTGGTAGTGTACTTTAGTCCAGTTACACGAAACAAGGGCGAAAATAAAAGGAGCAGCCTCTTATTTGCGTAAAGTGCATTTGCATAAGGTTGTGTATAACATTTATGACAGAAGAGCGACAAGATCAAGATAATAATTATGTAACAATAAAACATAACATTTTAACGAAGAGTTCCAAAGTTTAACAATAATTTAGTTTATCACTGTATATAAAGTTAAGGTCTATAAAGTCAATACACAAGGAATAAATGCAAGAGAGTGAAAGAAAGCCACTTGGTAAACATTAACCATGGTCATTCCTTTCAGGATTGTTAAAATCACAACGCCAATGAATAAACACTGAATGAACCAATGCCCTGCGAAAATACATCACGATCATCATTGGGCATTAATTACATTAGCTACTTATATTTGATCTTTTTTTTTTACCAGAGGTTAAATTGAGGACTAAGGGGTTCTTAGATAAAAGCTGATACTTCACACTTGTGATTCTTTAAAGCTGCTTTGAGTTTTACAGTAACATGTCTTATGAAGTCTATTTTGAGGATATATTTCCTATATGCATATACAATAAAAAAATATACTAAAGGAAAAAAGACTAATTTTAAAAGTGTTATTTAATTTAAATTAAAAGATTTTTTGAAGTTTTCATTTTATGAATGTTCCATACTTTGAAGAAGAGTGTGCAGACACATCTCTAAACTAGGCCTGTCTTTACAGTGTGAAAATTAGTTAGATCCAAATGGCAAACCAACAACCTGCTGGTAAAAGTTTTAAGGGAGTTTAGGCAATCATTAGTGAACAGTATTTTAATGTCACAAGAAATGAACTTGGAATTTGGCCTTTAGTTAGTCATAACCAATTTGAAACAAAATTATGGTGAATAAATGATCGCAGAAGTTTGATGTGTGACCCAAAAACTGCTTTTGGCTGAAAAACTGTTAAATGTTAAAAAAATGTTAAACAACGTATAATTGTTAAAACAATGCATGTCAGTAAAATATACACATGCATGTATATACATATGTACATACATAGAAAGTGCCTATCGTGTTATTAAGTAATAAAAGAACACATTTCATACATTTTTAATGTTTTTAATATAAAAGGTGAATTTGTAATGTTTCACAATAGTGGAGACAGTTCCTTATCTGTTATAATATAATGTCAAAAGCTCAAGGAAAAAAGCCTTGCAAGCAATCAATACAATAAATGCAAAAGAGTAAAACATAGCCTGTCATCAACTACTTTAGTTAGGAATATGAATATTATTTCTAAGCATTATAAAAGTGTGTATCAAGTGTTAAAAATATTTAGAAATATTTAAAAATATATAATCCATATATTCTTGATCATTATGGTTGAACTGAGCAATTTATTGAAGAATTTCTGTTTGAGATTAGTACATAAAAATATTTTCCATTATTATATTTACATGATAAAGCATTAAATGTAATGCCAGTTACTGTACAAAATATCAACAATGTCATCCGTGTAAATGACCTTGATCACAAACTGTATTCCCTGCTCTGTGTAATTGGTTTAGTGATGTTAGTTATCTGTATCAGTTAAACTATTATTGGGAAAAAAGGTATAGTTTAGTTTGAATTTATTAAATAGATGGAAAATTCTTTGTCACAGAATTTGTGTTGAGTCAGGTACAAATTATTTCATTCATTTGTTTTCTTTAGGACAAATAACATTACATGTTTTTTCTTCTCATTTATTCTGTTTGCCTCTTAATAATTTTAAGATCGTGGATGTGTTCTTGGTTTTTTTGATTTGTGAATGTTCTACAGTCTGAGGAGTGTAGGGTACAGATCCATCTGCAAAATTGGTAGGTAAATCTTTGGAGTCACTGGAGCGTGATGATGCAAAAACTGAACTGCTGTCACTTGATCGAGATCTGAATGAACCATATCCAGAAATTCCCAGAGAGACTGTATCAGACGTCTCATCTTCACTCACTGAAAACAATGATTAAGAAAGAAGATTGTATCTATTTGATAATAGAGAATAAGAGAACATGTTAAATACTTGGCAATAATAAAAACCACCATTTCTTGGTTGATTACTCATAAGAGAACAAAACATAAGGCAGTTCTAATGTGATTAAAGTAATTGGCCTGCTGTCCATAATAAAAAACTGAAGACTTCAACATTTAATATAATCGAAATCGAAGACATAGAAGTGGAATTGAAGAGGGAAAACATGCTAGAAAACATGTCAGAACATGTTAACAACAAACTGAAAGATTTATCTTATACTTTCTATAAATTTCAAAATGTCCAAATATTTTACACTTTTAGGCCACGTTTTGTCAAGCCAACAACACAACAGTTTGTTTACAAAATTTTCCATAGGCTTTATGTTATAACATACTCTCTATTTTTGCTTACTAGTTTTAAACCACAATTTTAATACTGTAACTTCTCCTAGAGTGCACTATTTTCTTACTGATCTGATTGACTGTATTTACAGTATTGGGACAGTGAAAGAGGGTAGAACATTTCATTCTACATATGATTCACTCACTCATCTGTGATTCTGCTTTCTTGTCCTCTGCTCTTCTTTTCTCCTCCACCTGCTGTAAAATTTCAAAATGGCAGCCGTTGTTTTTCATCACTGTCTCTTCTATCTTCTCCAGCAGATCTTTGATCTGAGTGTCATCACTGTTGTTGTTATTGTTGAGAACATGATATCTGTTTCCACATTTTTACATTTTCATAATATCGCAACATACACATTAAAATCATTCAATTAGCATTTCAATGCATTCATGTCCATCTCTGTCCTAATAAATGGTATAACCACCAATTAACAGTACTTCGGGATATTGACGTCATCAGAACACTCCCCTCCAAACACAGGACCAGACAGGTAAGTTATATGAAATGAATTGACCAATAAACTTATACACAAAACCATAAATCTGACACCTTCAAAGTCTCTGTTCAATTCTTGTACTTGGCTACTAAGCACCATTTGAACACTAGACATTGTCATTGTCTCCTCACCCACATCAAATCATAATCATAACATAATAAACAATAAATCTATATACAATAATACTGTGAACTGATGTTCACATGATGATAACCTGTGTGATCATCACACATTATTTTCTTTATAATTAATTGCATTAAAGTAATGTATTATGTTGTAGGCCTTCTTGCTGATTCTGCTTGCCTCTCCTTAACAATTTTAAGATCATGGGTGAATTCTTTGTTTCTTTGGTTCCAGACTTTTCGACAGACTCAGAAGTTGAGTGTACAGATCCATCTCCAAAGTTGTAAGGCAAGTCTTTAGAGCACGATGAATAAACTGAGCTGTTGTCTATTCCTGAACGGGACCTGAATGAACCATAATCAGAACTTCCCAGCGAGACTGTATCAAATATCTCATCTTCACTCACTGGAAACAATAAACAAGAAAAGAGGACTTAAATGAAAACACACTTCATATTTGGCAATGATAAGAGATTGAAAATTATATTCTATTTATAACATATTTATTATAGATATAATAACAAAACATAGTTCTAACTAAGATTTGAAATAAAAACTCAAGAAAGGGAAAAATAAAAAAACAAATATATTGGATGACCCAGGTTCGAAGCCATTGCACATCAGCCAACAAAAGCATTTATCATCTCAGTGATGTTAGTTATTGTTTGGTGACAGGATCATGGCTCTCATGAAGACTTTATAAGTAAACGCCCACTGCTTTGATTGGATAGCGGTTTGCGTAGTTGGAGTCTTCTGTGAATTTGGTTTGAGACTGAACGTTAGGTGGTTACACAGTAGCACCATTCATTTTTCGCAGGGCATTAGTATTATCTGGAGACCTCCTGTGATTTATAAATGACCTCCCCACATCACTATTTCATGTGACGCATTCGCACGGGATGATTTTACTCAAATTTACTGACTTATTTCCCGGATGTGATGGCAAGGCTTTAGTTTGTATAGCCTATAGTTGTATTGCGTTTAATGATATATGACCGTACCTGTCAGCATTTAGACCCGTGATCACGAACCGGACAAAAGATCACCGCGATCGCAGCTCTCAAATGTTACGAGAGTTTCCATGATAAATAAACAAATGGGAGACTCCCGGTAATTTATGGATATCACCCAGCACCCGAAATAATACCAAAACACTTCAAGCAGCCTCCATTATTCGCAAATGGTGGATAAAACCTTGAGAAATGATATATGAGCCCACTAAATCACAGAGATCCCGATTCGCACGGGCTTAAGATCACAGACAACCTCTGCATAGATCAAGCAATCAATAACTACGCAATAGTGACGCATAGTACAAAAATGTTTTACTCGCATAAGATTGCTGCGCCATTCCTATCGGATCCAATATGGACGGCACAGCACTGCTTTTTAATTTTAGTCTCTCTACAAATCCTTGTTCACGAAGGAATCCTCAGAGAAATTAAATGAACAAACGCTCCATGTTTTTCCCACATGAGCTAGAACGTCTTTAAAAATAAACTTTAACCCTGCATTCCTAATATCGGAATCCGAAGGAAGGTTATGCAGCGACTGTATTCTTCCACAACCAGGGATGGCACAATATTTAGCTATCTTTAACGGCATGTTTGTTTATTTCTTGCTCGCTCTATCTGGTTCCGCGCCACTGGTTCTGTCATGCGTGAACCAGTGGGCGGGGCTAGAGAAGTAGTCTTTGATATTTTTCTGTGGAGGTGGGGTTCAACCTATCAATGTCGTCATAGATGGGTGCATTCCAGAACCTGGCGTTCGCTGGGCCTGGTGTCAATAACAGATGTAATCTCAGTAACAAGGGCGTTTTCAGTTCTGACACTTACATGATGTTTGCGTGAATACGATTCACTCTTATATAACAAAAGCTCGGGTTAAAATTGTGATTTTATTTCATGCCTCCTTTAAAGTGTGGGGTCACTGTATTTTAAACACATAATACTTACAGGGTTGCTGTAATTCTGTGCCATTAAAGTTGTAAGGTATGTCTTTAGAGCGTGATGATGCAGAAAATGAAGTGCTGTCTGATCCTGATCGAGATCTGAATGAACCGTAATCAGAGCTTGCCAGAGAGACTGTATCAGACATCTCATCCTCACTAACTGCAAACAACGATCAAGATTGTTAAATGGTATGAGAGAAAAAATTAATGTCCTGTTTATTCATACATGACAGAACAAACTTAACATCTAGTAAATTAAGGGTTAATATCATAATATCATATATTTTTAGCATTTTATTTCTCTTGCCTGATAAAAATTGTGAGAGCTTTCAATAATGACGACTGACGAGCGTATGTACAAAAACAGAATTCCTCTGAAGACTTTATAATTTAATAACAGGAATATATAGGATGTTTCACACTTTTCATTTTGTATGAATTTGACTCTGTTTATCTAAGTATTATATTTAAAAGCTAAAAGTATTTAAAAAAAATGCTTCAAAAAACACACAGTTTAATGTTTTACTCACTAATCTGTGATCTCCTTTTATGCATTTTCTTTCTTCGTTCTTTGGCTTGCTCTCCTTCTGCAGTCCTCTCCTCCGCCTCCTGTAAAATCTTTCTGTCTATTTCAAAACAGCAGCCGTTGTTTTCCATCACTGTCTCTTCTATCTTCTCCAGCAGATCTTTGATCTGAGTGTCATCACTGCTGTTGTTATTGTTGAGAACATGATATCTGTTCCCACATTTCTCCACCAGCCACTGGAGATCCTCTCCTTCTCTCTCAATGTGTTGCTCTATAGATGTGTCTCCTAGAAAGTCTCCATGAGTGAAGAGCACTATAGTGTGACTCCAGACTCTCTCACCGAGAAGATCCACATATGCCTGAAACGCTTCTCTGTCATTCACTGTAAATCTATTTTCCACACATATAACAAGAAGTACAATGTGAGGTCCTGGAGGACACAGAGACACACTGAATAAAATCTCTTGTTGTAATATCTCAGATATCTGCTCGACGGGTGTCCACCACCATCCTGGAGCTTCTATGACAGTGATGTGTCTGTCTGCTACTTCTCTCTGTCTCTTCACACACTGAGCAGTTCTCTTCAGGTCAAACTCTTCTCTGTTCAGGATGATGTTTCCTACTGAACTCTTTCCAGCTCTTCTACACCCCATTAACACAATCCTCAACTCTGAGAGCTTCTGAGTGTCACCTGCAACAAACACATACTTTTTCAATACTGTTTAAATTAGGGGTGGGAGAAAAAGTCGATGCATCGCGATTCATTATCTAACGATTCAGAATCGATTCTCAAAAACTCAGAATCGATTCTGTGTTCAATTCAAACTGCCACTGCACCCAGTGTTGCCAGATTGGGCGGGTTCCCGCCCAATTGGGCGGTTTTTAATTTGATTGTGCAGGTAATAATTGGCTTGGGCGGGCGGACAAAAAAAATTTGGGCGGATTTGGGATCAGTTTGGCGGGTTTGAAACATGTACAATGTATAGGCTTATTATTTAACAAAACCCAAGTGTGGTTGTACTCCATCCAATTAGTAATCGTGACGTTACTAAACACGCCAACTGATGAGGTCGCAGGCTAGCCTGCGGCTTTTAGCCAATCACGAGTGATAGTTTGCCACCGCCAAAGACAGTTTTGCAACCGCCAAAAAAGAAGAAGCAGCCAGTAGTGGTGGGCGATACTGTAAAATTTAGTATCGACCCGATACCAAGTAAATGCAGGGCCAGTATTGCCGATTTCGATACCGATACCAATACTTTTTACTTTTGAAAAGCATTCACTTGAACTTACATTTACTTTCCTGTAAATGAAATGTCATGATTTATCAGATGAATGCATCATTAATATGCTAAATCTGAATACATTTTCATGACCACTAAAATATTTTGTGATTTGTTCTCTTAATGTGCCTGTAGGCTAATTAATCATGTAGATGTTAAAACACTGGACATCATTTAAACCAAATAAATCTATTTATTTAGTTATTTATTCCTGTAATCGAATTTGCAAACATGAGCTTTGCACCAAATTATTACTGGAAAATAGTAACAATAACAGATTAACAGAACAGAAAAACGATATATAACAAAACAATTTCTCGTTATCCCAGTACTACTTCTCTAGCTTTAAAAAAACCAAAGTGCACAAAATTATTACTCAAGAACAAAGAGTTTAAAACTGCTTTTCCTTGTTCAGTGTTATGTTTAGACAAATGATAGAACAAATTAACATGTTTCCCTTTCACTACACTTTTTTAAGTGAATTTATAAACAAAGTGTCAACCGACACCCTGTTACTGTTCTGCATTTAAAGGTAACGTTAGGCTTAAGATCTCCCTCTCTCTGTCTGTCTCGCTCTTACTTACACGTTTATAATGAGTAAAATGTAGTAATAATAATAATAGTTAAAATAATAATATTTTAAGTATAAAATATAATTTCAATACACATTGTTGAACTCGTTATTAACGAATTGGGTATGTGAATGATCTTTAAACTAAATCTACACTGTAAGTGCATTGTGTGCGGTGTGAGGGCGGGGGCCATGGGCCATAGATGTGAACGACTTTTGTAATTTTGTTACTGTGGTTCCGTTGCTGCTGGTGTATGTCGCTAGCCATAGCGTGGTACATTAATTGTGGCATTTAAAATAGCTCAATATTGATCAAATTTAACCAAATATTAATCAAATATTTTGGGCGGTTTTGTGTGCGTTTGGGCGGGTTTTGGACCGTTTTTGGGCTGGAAACTTTCAACTCTATCTGGCAACACTGACTGCACCACTGTGCGGCGCGCGGGCGCAGGCCAAACAGAATAACGTTGATAGACGAACGATTTGTCTTCGTTTTAGACAAAATGGACAAACTACGACCTGCTCCGTCAAATTTGAAATCGACTGTGTGGCAATATTTTGGATTTTGTGAAGACAACAAAAAAGGTGTCGTTGATAAAAGCCATACCGTGTGCAAAGTCTGTGGCACCAAATTCAAATATTTCGGGAACACGACTAATATGAAGAAACATATTACACGGTTCCATCCACGCAGAGCAGGAGAAACAGCATTCTGTTCCAATCACGCACACTCCCGGTTACAGTCAAAGGACCCTCGAGCAAGTAGCAAAGCTTCCACCGAATTCTGAAAAGGCGAAGCGAATTACCCGGTCAGTGGCGGGTTTTATCGCCAAAGATTTGCGCCCTTACTCCGTTGTGGACAACCAAGGATTTCGCACGATGTTACAGGTAGCCTACTTGAGCCACGATACAGTTTGCCCTCACGTCGTTATTTCAGTGAGACGGCGGTCCCCGCACTCTACAGTGAGTGTAAAGGTCACATCTTAGAATCACTAAGCAATACGGACAGAGTGGCAATAGCATGCGATGCATGGACATCAATTACAACAAAATCATGTCACTATTACGGCACACTACATTACAGATGAGTGGAAGCTTGCGGCTTGTGCTCTGCAAACGCGTGCTATGAGCGAAAGTCACACAGGGGCGAATATTGCTGAACTACTGCACAATGTTTCAAACGAATAGAAAATTCTGAACAAAGACTTTGGTGAGTGACAATGCCTCTAACAACAGCTCGGCAAGTTTTCACATGTGAGATGTTATGCGCACACACTGAATTTGGCTTCTCAGCGAGCGCTAAAGTTGCCATCAGTGTCAAGGTTGTTAGGGAGGGTGAGGCGGATCGTGACTTTTTTTCCCAACGCAGCGCAATTGCAAACCATCAGTTGAAGGAGAAGCAAAAACAACTTAATCTTCCGTGTCACAAACTGAAATCAGACGTCATCACTAGATGGAACAGCGCATACGAGATGCTTGAAAGATTTCTTGAACAACAGCCGGCTGTCTGTGCTGCGTTACTATCACAGGAGGTGAGAAAAGGCGCGGCTGAAATCTTCACTCTCACAGAATCCGATAGGCTATTTCATGCGCTGAGGATGTCATAAACGCCCTTAAGCCTATGAAAGATGCCACCCTTCTAATGTCAGAGGAGAGCAGCCCCACAGCCTGTTTAATTGCTCCATTGCATGCTAAACTGATCCAGGACATGAAAGAAAACACTGAGGAGACATCAGTGATGATCAGGGAGATAAAGAGGGTCATATGTGAGGACCTCAGCAAAAGGTACACCACTGAGCAGGAGTCCAGCCTTCTTAACAAATGTGCTTCTCTTGACCTGCGCTTTAAGGCACTGCCTTTTCTTTCCAAAGAAAAAAGAGGAAACTTACAAAACAGTGATTACTGAAGCTTCATCATTACAAGAGGTAATCCTTTTTACACAATATCTGTGATCATTAATGACAAAAAGTTTTAGCATGTGACATAACAGAGTGCAATATTACTGTTTTAACATTATTAAGGCTTATTTGTATTCTGATTTCATGTCTTAAATTTATTAAATGAATCTCTCTAATTTCTCTAAATCTTTAAATGTATACTGTGGATTACATTATCTCAATGATTTACCTGAACATTTATGTTTGATCTACATTGTGTTTATTTCCTTCTCTTGTGGTTGTTAAAAAGCAGGAAGATGGGGCAAAAGAGCATGAAAATCTAGAAGACAGCACAGTGAAAGAAGCCAACAGCTCAGTGAGCCCACATCCTGAAGTCACAGAGTTGCGGGATGACTGTCCTACTACTTCAAAAGGACGAGCTTCATCTCTGCTTCACAATCTGCTGGGACAGACCTTCTCTGATGCTTCAGTTACACCACATCATCATCATCAGTCAGCCTGTGCCTTAGTTGAAGAGGAAATGACCAGATATTGCAGTACCCCACCACTCCCTCTATCAGAGGACCCCCTTAACTGGTGGCGTGTCAACAAGGTGTCATTTCCTTTGCTCTCCAAAATGGCAAAGAGATATTTATGCATTCCTGCGACCAGTGTCTCAGCAGAGAGAGTCTTCTCCACTGCAGGAGATATTGTTACGGCACAGCGAAGCACACTTACTTCTGAACATGTGGACCAACTGCTGTTCCTACACAAAAACTTAAACTTAACAGTATAATATAATAGATAAACTATGATAGGCCTAGATGTTGACTATTTAAGGTCGTATTAAATCTGTTAAAGATTTTTTTGTGGCTCTAAACAAAGTAAACTTTTTTTGCTTTAAAGACATTTCTTTGTTAAAAGTTGTCACACTTAGTTGTGAATTGAGAACTGTTTGTTCTTAATGATTGTTTTTTGTAATTGTATGGCTTTCCATGTTTCATTCTGAGCTTGTTTATCCTGAATATAACTTTGTTAATAAAATAAAAGTATTGAAAGAAATCTTCATAATCCTTTTTCAATATGGCAATACCCTCAAACAGATATTCTTCTAACTATAAACAAAAAGCACACTGTAACATAATGCCAATTAAAGCCTAGTAATTGATTTTTACTGTGTGATCCTTTATAACAATTTTAAGTAAGCAAAACTAGTAAGTTTTGAGTTTGTTGTACTGTTGTTGACTCCTTTTAATTTTGAACAATTTTAAGTAAGCAAAACTAGTCAGTTTTGAGTTTGTTGTACTGTTGTTGACTCCTTTTAATTTTGAACATTTAGCAAAGTAACTTTTTTTAATTACAGCTAAATAAATGAAAGGTCTTAAGACAACCTAAACAGTTCAGCTGCATCAACAATGTGTGCAACAAGAGTGATGCAAACACACACACACGACTGCTATTGCACCCCCCACAACCTAAGCATAAGCACCACTCTTCTGAACGATGGTAACCCCAAAAGTCAAAAATACAACAAACTCTTCTAAATATCCAAGATAATAAACATTCATCATTAACAAGGCTTTTTCCTTTCTAAAAACTCATAAAATAACACTTCATTTCAAAATTTACTTTCCTAATGCAGTCTCACGCAAAGCATGCTGGGAACTGAATTTCATTCTCAACAAATCATCTTGAATTAACTTGTTGAAATTAAGTTAAACTAACTCAAAAGTAAGAATTAGTTACAGGAACTCAAAACATTTAAGTTAGGAATTTTTTTTATATAAAATAAATTAAGTTTACACTACTTACTGTCTTAATATTCTTTGACATATCGGGGTTTTACAGTGCAATATACGATCTATTTTGGTTGAAATCTTAAAGTGTAATGTATTTGCACAGACATACGGATCAATATAATTACACAAAAATGTATGTTTAAATCGATTTGGTTTGAATCGAAGTGTTATCCCAGGATCAGATCGGTTAAGGATGCCTCATAGAATCCATACCCCTAGATTTAAATATAAAAATCGCTCTGATTACATTTACTCACACATAATGTGACTGTCATCTCTCTCTGCTCTATTCATCCTCTTCATGGTGTATACTTTGCTCTCTCTATCTTGCTCGCTTATTCGTTCTTTCATCACTCTGGTAATTTTCTGTCTATTCAAAATGGCAGCCGTTGTTTATTATCACTAAGTCTCTCTCTATCTTCTCCAGAGATGTTGATCCTGAGTGTCATCAACTGGCTGTTGTATATCTGTTGAGCAACTGAATGTATAATCATGTTCCACATCTTCTCCACACGCACTGGAGATCCTCTCTTACATCTCAAATGATGTTGCTCTATTGTAGATGTGTCTCTAGAAAGTCTCCATGAGATGAAGAGCACTATAGTGGTGGAATACCAGTACCTCTCACCGAGAAGATGCCATCATAACCCTGGCACACAACTTTTTCTCTACATCCTCATGTAATATTATGCGCACAGTATCAAACCAGGATAGAAAACATAGGTGAGGTACACAGAGGACACACTAGAGTAAATCTCTATGAATATTCAGTACTCTTTGGAACTCTGATTCTAAGGTTCATCAATCCACCATCCTGGAGCTTCTATGACAGTGATGTGTCTGTCTGCTACTTCTCTCTGTCTCTTCACACACTGAGCAGTTCTCTTCAGGTCAAACTCTTCTCTGTTCAGGATGATGTTTCCTGATGAACTCTTCCCAGCTCCTCTAGACCCCATTAACACAATCCTCAACTCTGAGAGATGATGGGAGTCACCTGCAACAAATACACAAAAGGATTCTGAAAATGTTGTCTCCCTGGCTGAAAATAAGTGCAGTAATTTTTATTAATTCACTAATAAACTATTACCAAAATTAACCGCGGTTTTACTTCAGAAACGACTTTTGTATCCTATTAAAAGCAGTTCTGCTGTACAGGCGCTTTAGTCGTCGGTGCGTTAAAAGATCATCTTATATTAATATTTGAAGCAATTAAAATATCAAACTAAAATGTCAAACATTGTATATTAAATATTAATTAAAGTACATTCTAAACGCAGACAGGCATTTTAAAAATGGGCAACTTTTTAAAAAGCTAAGTTTGGAATCACACGAATGAGATCAAAAATACTGCATTTCATGTTTACGCATTTATACAGTAAGTAGCCTAAACGCGTGATAATGCAGTGTTTATCAGGCTTTATGCTTACCTATTTTAATTGGCATCTTGAAATTTCACAATTCAGTTCCAGTCTCAGTTTTTACTCTCATATGGCGAAACACAAAACAACACGCAAACAGGGTGAGCCGCTTCTTATCTGCTGTACTATTTAAATAAGGTTGTGACTATGCCGTTTGTAACTGAGAATTAAAAAGTATTAATATACGTATCTTTCAAGCATGTACGTGGTTAAAGTATAAAGTCAAAGCTTATATTCATTTCACATATTCCTTTGCATTACCAGATGACTTTTGATTAAAATAAAAAATAGCTTACCAAAGTCCATTTCACTTGTCTGAGTAGTTTTAGTAGTGTAGCCTACTTTAGTCCAGTTACACGAAACAAGGGCGAAAATAAAAGGAGCAGCCTATTTGCGCAAAGTGCATTTGCATAAGGTTGTGCATAACATTTATGACAGAAGAGCGACAAGATCAAGATAATAATTATGTAACAATAAAACATAACATTTTAACGAAGAGTTCCAAAGTTTAACAATAATTTAGTTTATCACTGTATATAAAGTTAAGGTCTATAAAGTCAATACACAAGGAATAAATGCAAGAGAGTGAAAGAAAGCCACTTGGTAAACATTAACCATGGTCATTCCTTTCAGGATTGTTAAAATCACAACGCCAATGAATAAACACTGAATGAACCAATGCCCTGCGAAAATACATCACGATCATCATTGGGCAAAAAAGACTAAAGTCTATTTTGAGGATATATTTCTTATATGCATGTACAATAAAAAATTATACAAGCCTCGTTTTAAAAGTATTATTTAATTTTAAAATTTTACAGACTTGATATTTCTTTGCCTATTTTCGCCATGCGAATAAAATAAATATTAAAATGCTGTACTGCGGTGCACTGCCGCCTTTAGCTGCGGAACCGCAGCAACATTTTCTGAACCGCAGTTTCTGAACCACGTCGGCTACAGAACGGAAGTGATGGCGGAGTTATTGACGACAAGCATGGGGGAGAAAACGGTGAGTTTTGTGCAATGCCTTTTGAATTTTGTATTAAATAACGATCGTATATGACGTTATTTGTTAAATATTGAATTTGTGCATGACTGTATCAACTTACTGAAGCTTAAAGTTGTTGCCATGTTTTATTGTACAGAATATTTTTTTCTGTAGACGGTTCGATTACTTTTCGGAGCACATGTTGTATTTGGGCATTACCTTTATTTTAAGAAATATAAGGGTAGTTGGCGGATTAATCGTACATGTGTCCTGTGTGACAAAGCAAAATTTAGAAAACAAGATGTTAACATTGCATTGTTTTAGTAATGGTTTATTTATTGTATATAGCATATGGCAGATTTATCTTTATAGTTATTCATAGTTATTTAAAAAAAAAGCATTTTAGTCTATCAACTACCCATAAATAGTTTATTCCACTTCATTTGTTATATGCATTGTTTGAGTTGATTTTACTTATCGTCGAGGTTTTTAATCGGATTTGTCAATGCTGATATAATTGTGTTTTGCATTTATCTCTTGTAGAGACATCCAACGATTCAGCAAGGTAATTCTTTACCTGAGTTGCAGCAATGTACCAACTGTTGCAGGAATTACACTGTCCTTTTTGCTCGGCCAGTGTGTTTAAGCCAGCCAAACTGATCAAATTAAAAAGTCACATTCAAAGCCATTTCAACAAGGCAATTGTACATGGAGGTTAATATTTTGTGTTATTTGTTTAATATGTGTCATATGATTATATTATAGCATTATGTTTTACCATTATACTTTAACAAACTGGGTGAATTTGATCAATTGTAATTTTTATAATTTGTTTTACAGTATGTATGTTTGGTTTAAATGATGTTTCGTTTAAAAGAATACTGCAGTTTTTTTAACCATAAAACAATAAAACTACTACAATCATACAAAATGCCCTCAAGTTTGAAACATTATTTCTAACACCATCAACACGAACACAATAAGCTAATACAATGAAACACATTCATTATACAATAATTCTACACAAGATTGATGTTTTAAATGGCTTTTTGTACCATACCTTAATGTATTATTATAACTCACACATGTAAGACCTGAAAAGCAGCCTTATTTAAGAATATTACGTTTTCGCGTGTAACAATAGCAAATCACACTCCAAGACTCTAGGTGGCGAGACTTCGTCTAAGAACGAAAGCTCCGCCCCCTCATTCTGTGACCGCTGTTCAGAAACCGCAGCTGGATACTATTGCCTTTGTTCGGTGATCAAGGAGGAACTCTTTGTTCTTTTCATTCATAAATGTTCCAGATACTTTGAAGAAGAGTGTGCAGACACATCTCTAAACTAGGCCTGTCTTTACAGTGTGGAAATTAGTTCAATCCAAATGGCAAACCTACAACCTGCTGGTAAAAGTTTTAAAGGTACAGTGCGGGATGTTTTGTATGATCTATTAACAGAAATTCAATATAACATACAAAATTGTGCCTTTAGATGTGTATAAAAACCTTACGTAATGAAAAGTTATGTTTTTATTACCTTAGAATAAACCAGTTGTATCTACACAGGGAGCGGGCCTATCTACATGGAATTTGTTATGTTGCGCAGCCATGTTTTGTACAGTAAACTCTAACGGACAAACCGCTCTACAGAGCGCGTTTCGTATATGTTGGTCTTCGTGTGTGTTTTTAGACGCAGGTTGCGTCATCACTGAGTTGAAGACGCACAAAGTAGTAAGTCGTAGTACGGAAAGGAGTAGTCGTCGTCGTCTAGCTGAAGCAATTGATTGTTCTGTCTTAGAAGTTTTGATAAAATGGAGGACCATGCGTATTGTGCACAAGAGCCGACAGAGCGTGAATCTCCGTTGTCAAAGAAGCGCAAACGTGATGCTGCCAGACGAATTAGAGACAAACGGCGGCAGACAAATGTTTTCAAGGCGACGCCGAAGTTGCCTGTTTTCTGCTAGACTGGTAAGATAATTCAACATTTTCAATGTTTACCAAACAACTGTTTTGTTGAAACGGTAACGTTAGCATTTTATACAAATGGCCATATAACCTCCGAATAATGTTTTTCCGTCCCTGCGGTACGTACTCCGGTTGTTCCTGACTTTACAAAGGGGGAGACAAACGTCTACTAACTTACACCTAACTGCCTATGTCGCTGTCAGATCAAACTCTTTGAACAGCGTTGCTATTTACGATTATCTAACTTTAGTTACTTCACTACTCTCAGCGTGTACTAGATAGCACGCAAGAAATATATCTAATTATAGAATTGTAACAGTAACTTTCGCAGTAGAATACATGTTAAATGATTAATTACGTTAATATATTGCCTTACCTTTGTAAAGAAACATCGTTGCTTGTATCACTGCTATCCGCTGTCTCAGTAGACCACATCTTTTTTTACTGTTGCGGCCACCGTCGTAATTCGAAAGGGAGGGGTGGGCAAATGACTCAGAGATTCGTTGCAAAACTATAATACAACGCTAGTGGCCGCTGATTTTCAAGAACTGCGCCTTTAATGGAGTTTAGGCAATCATTAGTGAACAGTATTTTAATGTCACAAGAAATTAACTTGGAATTTGGCCTTTAGTTAGTCATAACCAATTTGAAACAAAATTATGGTGAATAAATGATCGCAGAAGTTTGATGTGTGACCCAAAAAAACCCCGAAAAACTGTTAAATGTTAAAAAATGTTAAAACAACGTATAATTGTTAAAACAATGCATGTCAGTAAAATATACACATGCATGTATATACATATGTACATACATAGAAAGTGCCTATCGTGTTATTAAGTAATAAAAGAACACATTTCATACATTTTTAATGTTTTTAATATAAAAGGTGAATTTGTAATGTTTCACAATAGTGGAGACAGTTCCTTATCTGTTATAATATAATGTCAAAAGCTCAAGGAAAAAAGCCTTGCAAGCAAACAATACAATAAATGCAAAAGAGTAAAACATAGCCTGTCATCAACTACTTAAGGTAGGAATATGAATATTATTTCTAAGCATTATAAAAGTGAGTATCAAGTGGTAAAAATATTTAGAAATATTTAAAAATATATAATCCATATATTCTTGATCATTATGGTTGAACTGAGCAATTTATTGAAGAATTTCTGATTGCGATTAGTACATAAAAATATTTTCCATTATTATATTTACATGATAAAGCATTAAATGTAATGCCAGTTACTGTACAAAATATCAACAATGTCATCCGTGTAAATGACCTTGATCACAAACTGTATTCCCTGCTCTGTGTAATTGGTTTAGTGATGTTAGTTATCTGTATCAGTTAAACTATTATTGGGAAAAAAGGTAGTAGTTTAGTTTGAATTTATTAAATAGATGGAAAATTCTTTGTCACAGAATTTGTGTTGAGTCAGGTACAAATTATTTCATTCATTTGTTTTCTTTAGGACAAATAACATTACATGTTTTTCTCCTCATTAATTCTGTTTGCCTCTTAATAATTTTAAGATCGTGGATGTGTTCTTGGTTTTTTTGATGTGTGAATGTTCTACAGACTGAGGAGTGGAGGGTACAGATCCATCTGCAAAATTGGTAGGTAAATCTTTGGAGTCACTGGAGCGTGATGATGCAAAAACTGAACTGTTGTCACTTGATCGAGATCTGAATGAACCATATCCGGAACTTCCCAGAGAGACTGAATCAGACATCTCATCTTCACTCCCTGGAAATAATGAAGATACTTACTAAATGGTTTTATGCATCCTGAATAGTACATAGCAGTTACACGGCAAGACTGTGACACGTTTTTCTTACATTGCAATAAATAATAAAATGTGAAAAATGCACTTTAAAAAAAAATATATTTTATGTTGCCTAAAATGTGAAAAGCAAAATTCTCTCTTCACATAGTGTAAACCTGCCATTATTTACAAAACTCTGCACACTTTAGCCTAAGTAGAAGGGCAGGTTTTTCCTGAGTTGATATTTTCTGGTGCTCATGGCAGGGAGAATTCACCATACAATGTTAAAGTTATGAAAGTGTTAGAACGTCGTACATCCAGATGTGCACTACAGACAAGTGAATACAAACACACAAGCAAAACATAAAGAAACTGATAAGATAAATTGTTTTAACTTTTGTTATCTAATGAAATTCATATAGGCTATTTAGAGAACATTTAAGTTTTCAAATACATTAAAATAAATATACTTACTCAATGGTTGTTGTAATTTCTTGTTGTATGATCCATCAGCAAATGAGACAGGAAAGTCTTTAGAGCGTGATGATGCAAAAACTGAGCTGTTGTCTGCACCTGATCGAGATCTGAATGAACCATAAGCAGAAATTCCCAGAGAGACTGTATCAGACGTCTCATCTTCACTCACTGAAAACAATGATTAAGAAAGAAGATTGTATCTATTTGATAATAGAGAATAAGAGAACATGTTAAATACTTGGCAATAATAAAAACCACCATTTCTTGGTTGATTACTCATAAGAGAACAAAACATAAGGCAGTTCTAATGTGATTAAAGTAATTGGCCTGCTGTCCATAATAAAAAACTGAAGACTTCAACATTTAATATAATCGAAATCGAAGACATAGAAGTGGAATTGAAGAGGGAAAACATGCTAGAAAACATGTCAGAACATGTTAACAACAAACTGAAAGATTTATCTTATACTTTCTATAAATTTCAAAATGTCCAAATATTTTACACTTTTAGGCCACGTTTTGTCAAGCCAACAACACAACAGTTTGTTTACAAAATTTTCCATAGGCTTTATGTTATAACATACTCTCTATTTTTGCTTACTAGTTTTAAACCACAATTTTAATACTGTAACTTCTCCTAGAGTGCACTATTTTCTTACTGATCTGATTGACTGTATTTACAGTATTGGGACAGTGAAAGAGGGTAGAACATTTCATTCTACATATGATTCACTCACTCATCTGTGATGTTGCTTTCTTTTCCTCAGCTCTTCTTTTCTCATTCACCTGCTGTAAAATTTCAAAACAGCAGCCGTTGTTTTTCATCACTGTCTCTTCTATCTTCTCCAGCAGATGTTTGATCTGAGTGTCATCACTGCTGTTGTTATTGTTGAGAACATGATATCTGTTCCCACATTTCTCCACCAGCCACTGGAGATCCTCTCCTTCACTCTCAATGTGTTGCTCTATAGATGTGTCTCCTAGAAAGTCTCCACAAGTGAAGAGCACTATAGTGTGACTCCAGACTCTCTCACCGAGAAGATCCACATATGCCTGAAATACTTTTCTCTCATCCTCTTTAAATCTATAGTCTGCTCGTATAACCAGTAGTACAACATGAGGTCCTGGAGGACACAGAGACACACTGAGTAAAATCTCTTGTTTCAGTAACTCAGGGCTCTGATCTACAGGAACATCAATCCACCATCCTGGAGCTTCTATGACAGTGATGTGTCTGTCTGCTACTTCTCTCTGTCTCTTCACACACTGAGCAGTTCTCTTCAAGTCAAACTCTTCTCTGTTCAGGATGATGTTTCCTGATGAACTCTTTCCAGCTCCTCTAGACCCCATTAACACAATCCTCAACTCTGAGAGATGATGGGAGTCACCTGCAACAAATACACAAAACACACTTGAATGTAAAACGTACGAAGTCTGTGGAAATAAACATACATTACCGGTCAAAAGTTTGTGATCACTTGACAAAAATGTTTCTCGTGCTCTTAAAAATCTTTTAATCTGAAGGTGTATGTTTTAATATTTGAAATTACTTGTGTGGACAAAAATATAATTGTGGCAACAAACATTTTTTATTAAACGTTATTTAATAAAACGTTATTAAATAAAATTACTGCCTGCGTCTCAGGCAACAGAAGATCGGCAAGACGCGAGACTGACTGGCCGGTTACCGGTCCCGTCCATCATGCAAAAAAACGTCCGATTCCGGTCTCTGGCCGGTCAGTTGGTGCACCTCTACTTATTTGAAAGCTTGATCTAATAGGTAAAGCTTTAACCTAAATTTGAACTCATGTATATAGGTCATAGACCTCAAAGATATGGAAGGCTGTTCCATAGTCTAGGTCCAACAACTGCAAAAGCACGATCGCCTCTTGACCTGCGTCCTGTATACTGTTAGTGTGATATTGTTTTAATGTTCAGTCAGCTGAATGTTCTCAGTGTGTAGATCAGTGCTGTGATGTTTACTCACTCATCTGTGTTCTGATCATCTCTCTCTGTTTCTTCATCCTCTTTATTCGCTCTTTTGCACTCTTGTCTGCTATTTTTCTCTCCTCCACCACCTGTAGAATCTTTCTGTCTGTTTCAAAATGGCAGCCGTTGTTTTCCATCACAGTCTCTTCTATCTTCTCCAGCAGATGTTTGATCTGAGTGTCATCACTGCTGTTGTTATTGTTGAGAACATGATATCTGTTCCCACATTTCTCCACCAGCCACTGGAGATCCTCTCCTTCACTCTCAATGTGTTGCTCTATAGATGTGTCTCCTAGAAAGTCTCCATGAGTGAAGAGCACTATAGTGTGACTCCAGACTCTCTCACTGAGAAGATCCACATACCCCTGAAATACTTTTCTCTCGTCCTCTTTAAATCTAATGTCCACACGAATAACCAGTAGAACAACATGAGGTCCTGGAGGACACAGAGACACACTGAGTAAAATCTCTTGTTTCAGTAACTCAGGGCTCTGATCTACAGGTGTACTCATCCACCATCCTGGAGCTTCTATGACAGTGATGTGTCTGTCTGCTACTTCTCTCTGTCTCTTCACACACTGAGCAGTTCTCTTCAAGTCAAACTCTTCTCTGTTCAGGATGATGTTTCCTGATGAACTTTTTCTAGCTCCTTTATACCCCATTAACACAATCCTCAACTCTGAGAGATTCTGAGTGTCACCTGCAACGAAAACACAAAACACACTTGAATGTGAAAATATGAATTACCATATACTTTACAGTAGAGATTAATATACGTTTTAAAAAGACAAGACATCTACAACATGATAATGTGCCCACTTTTTACAAAAAAATTACAATGAAAACACAATAACGAGTGTAGAAAAGGCGAACTTTATTATACCTTAGAGTTATAGATTGGCGCGCTCTCTTGGCTCTAGAAGGCATTACGTAGATGACTCAGTATTGATGCGCAGTATTAACAGAACGTAGTTCAGAGCTCGCCTTACCAAGCTGCGCGAAAGTTGTCAAAAGTCCGTTGTTACTGTTACAGGGTGCGTTCATATACAAGTGAGTAATATTGTTTATGTCATCCAGTATCGCTGAAAGCTTTATTGTAAATGTATAATAGAGAGGTAGCCCTTTTGGCAGGTATTTATGATTATGTACGCACATCACCTATCGTGGTTTGCATTATCCATATCCCGCGCTCGTATCGTAAATGCTTACGAGAAACATGTAAACCAGTGGCGTAGCCTAACTTTGTTTGAAAAGTGGTGGGGACAAAGACGACAAAAACAATACTTTAATAAATTGTTTCTGCAATAACTCGTTGGAAATATCAATGGGCGTTAGAAGCGCGAAAATGTAGGTGGCTCCTCCCCCCAAAAGGCTTCAAATATATAACGAACTTTCTAAATTTTGTTTTGAACTTAGCTCTGTATACTGTGGTGGGCAATATGAGACCAGTTTTCTTTTATTGCACTTATGCTTTTTGTTGTCCTTATGTTGTTCCAATTGCTTCCATTGTTTACCTCATCTGTAAGTCGCTTTGGATAAAAGCGTTTGCTAAATGTAAATGTAAATGAAACTACAAAGTTGTGACTTTTTCCATTTATTGGAGACAAGTTTTCTATCAAATATCAAAAATGTAATTAATCTTGCAATAGATGATAGCAACCGCATATCGAGAACATTAAGGACGCATATAGCACTAATGTGCAATTAAGCGCAACAGGTTTGGTACATGACTTGAATATCCATTTTCAAATATTTTCTAAATTTTATTACAATCTGATATGCGATAGGGAAAAAGTTCAGCAAACAGCAGTCCCAAACCCACGAGGACATGAAGTGAGTAATACACGCTTTATGATATGCCACTAAAGCAGTCAGATTGCATGTCCCTTTCTTACATTTTGTCTATTCCAGTCCGAAAGTGGTGGGCGGAGTCAGGCCCGGATTAAGAATTCAGGGGCCCCTGGGCACAAGTGTTTTGTAGAAACCCCCCCCCACCCCCTTACGCACCGGAACACAATAAAGTTTTGAAATAGCCTACAGGTACTTCGTGTAGGATCAACTACATCTTATACAGGATTACATTATTGCCAAGTTACAAACTATGATCACAACCTGATGGAAAATATCAACACCTGTACACATTCTCCATCATACAGGATTTACACCACAACAATGCTTTTCTGGACCAGCAACAACAAGATCAAAACATTTCTTTATTAAGTAAATACATCATATAGATGGAAATGTTATAAATAGGCCCTAATAATAACAACAACGTTAATTATTTATTTTAAATCATTTATCTATTTACTTTTACCCATCTAATAATGTCTTGGCAATAAGTATCTGTTTCATAAAATAGCTAAAGGTAGTATGGAATGGGCGATCATATTAGGCTAATTGAAAACATAAATAGGATATCAGCAGGAGATGTCATCTCCCGCATGAGATAGTACTGGTGCAGTTTACCATCACTGACAGACCCGCGGATCATTCACTATTACAACTTTGTGAATAGACCGATGTTGTCTTTCAGACAAACTCAACAGTAAAATGCGACGCTTTCTCACCATACCCCGTTGCTCACACTCGTAAGTTACATTCGCTGAAGACAGAGAGCCGCGATTCCAGATACGCGGACAGTATGAAACCGCGGCGCTTGCTTGCGCATCCAGTGTAAAAGCACAAAAACGCCAACGAACAAGTGACATTTTTATGTCATATGAATAAACTGTTTTTAAGCGTAATGCACCGCAACAGTATAGTGACCTCCAAATGACAGTTACGCCAGTGCATGCGCGAGTCTCATTTTGCGTTTGATCACTGACCACCGACATTAGAAACACTGAAGAGCGATCACGCGCAGTCGCGCATCACAATGAAATGTGATTAATAATAACGGTCGCATTAAAAACTCACGCAGGCCAGGGAATCATTATTTATACAGCCATGAAAAGATTAATGCAGAACTTAAAAACATACAACCACTGTATGAAGAGAAAGAGAGATGCGCTTGCAAAACTGGACATTGATCAGGCACAATATATTTGTCTCTCCATTTTCGTATTAGCCTACTTTCGGGCATCGACAAGTAACGTCTCAAAGATCGACCAGTCGATCGTGATCGACGGGTTGGCGACCACTGTTTTAGATCATCTTAGGAAATGCTCTGAGTTTAGTTCATGCTTTAGTTTGACATGGTCTATTATTCTAAATAAGTTGTGTAAACTACATTGACATCAGGATGAAATTTACAGAAATGCTTGTCTCTTCTGTGTTTGTCTATTCTTTAGTCTCTCTAGTATATTGCAAAGATATCTGCTTATGATAATTAAAAATATTGATTAAAATGTGATATTAAAATATTGGCGTTAATATTAATTTTATGTAGTAGGCCTATATAATCAGATACAAAGTAACTAAGTAACTAGCTACTTGAGTAGTTTTTTCATTGCATACTTTTTTACTTTTACTCAAGTAATTTTTAAAATAGTGACTTTTACTTGAGTAACAATTTCTCTAGTTACTTGTACTTTTACTTGAGTAAAGATTTTGGCTACTCTACTATGGGATCAGAATTGTTGCAATATTCTGAATAAATAAACAACGATCCGCAAATAAATATAGAGAGTTTCACAAACATTTTTTAAATCCACATATGCACAAAAAGCGAACCATAAATATATGTTAGACGTTCCACAAAAAGAAATGGAATTCACAAATAAATACAATGAGATTTGCAAATAAAAAATATTTACAAATATATTTTAATGGCATTTATTTGTAGATCGCTTTCTGCACATTTGTGGATCGCTTTCTGCACATTTGTGGATCGCTTTCTGTGCATTTGTGAATTGCTGCACGCATTTCTGGATCAGTGCACGCATTTGTGGATGGCTCTATGTGCATTTGTGGATTTTGAAACATTTCTAACGTCAAGACGTGCACACAATCCACAAATAGGTAGACTCCGCCCACTATCTACGCAAGCCAGTCGGGTAACTATCGCTTTCGTTGTCCAGTAGGGCACGTTCTAACTTCAGCCAATCACGTTTTGCTCTGCACTAAGATTCAGGGAGCTAACATGGCGGCCTAAAATGTGTGATATACTAAGAAATGTGAATGGCCTCTTCTTTATACTACTCAGTGATGATTGCTTGTGTTTCTATGCATTGTCCGTATGTTAGTAACAAACGACTGAAACGTTTATGACTTGATAACAGCGTGCACGGACTGGAGTGGACAATCCCGGTGACTGGGGACTGATTTGGTCTGCTGCAAGCCAGCCGTTTTATTGTCTTTATGTATCAAAGTGATAAATTTCCGATTTTGGCATTCGATAAAATGTAATCTGTTTCCCCAATACTGCATGGGTAAGCAGCTAGTTCGCGCCGCACACTCAGCGCGTGCCTCCTTTCAAGGTGCGCAGCGTTTGCATTGCAATGCGCACTGCAGCTGTCGGTGTACTACCAGTATTATGATGGCAGAACTAACGTGGAGGAAATCATCAGCACTGTGAATTTCTATGTCATGTCATTCATAATTCAAAATAAAACATAATTTAATCAGTCATCTCTGTTTATCCCATTCTTGAATGATCTCTGCTGTGGTTTAACTGTTCTGTATACTGTCTAACTCTTGCCACAACAAAGGATGTCGATCCTTTGACTGATCTTGTGCACACAATATATTCTCAAATTCACACAGCAACCCCAAAAGTAAACGATGTAGGCCTAGTAAAATTTGTGTTTTCGAACCTTACCATAGTAAATATTGGTATACAACTGCAGATAATCAATTTACTGTAGTTAATAATAAGGGCTGTGGCAGTGCTCTTAGTATAGCGTGTTATACGATATACGTCTCCATTTTTCCTTGTGCTAAATAAATCAATATTGTTGGGTTATAATTATATTTATGGGTCGCTTTTTGTGCATATATGGATTTTAAAAATGTTTGTGAAACTCTCTATATTTATTTGCGGATCATTGTTTATTTATTCAGAATATTGCAACAATTCTGATTCCATACTCTACCCACCTCTGCCCTATAGCCAGTTTTTGAGACTCCATCGAATTTGTTCTAAGAAAGAGGATTTTGAGGCTAAAGCCCAAAACCTGTACATCAGGGGTCTTCAACTACTTTTCTTTGAGGGCCAGATTCCAAAAGTATAAATAGGATGCGGGCCAGTTTTTTACCATATCCTCATTTCTTCTGTTATTTTGTTTCTGTTATTTATTGCGTTTTGTTCCTTTTATACTGTTTTTGTTGCTGTTACTTATAGGCCATGATTAAAACATGCACACAAATATTGCATCCAGTATTTGTGCCTTTTTCATGATATTAAATTAAAAGGGATATTGTCTTTTTAACTGTATTTTATATTCCTTAATGCATTACTTTACCCAAAAATTGCTACTAATGTACTCACCCACAGTCCTCCAGTACATCGAGATGTGGGTGGCATTGTTTTTTCAAGAAGATATTTCTGAAGATATTTGGTTGAATTAATTAAAGTTAAATCAACAAAAGTAAAAAACGCAAATACATTCAACAAAAAAGTAATCCCTGCCCTGACGTTAAATTAGCGTCTTATAAAGCGAGTCAATTGATCTGTGCAAGAAACTGAACGCTATTATCACATCTTCGGGTTAATTCCAATCGCATTCATGTGCCCCACGCACTTATAGGGCAGATCCTTTGTAGTGCGAGTTCTGGGGGAGATGAACAGCTGTTTTTCGTAAATATAGCCGGTATACATAATGAATGCAGTAATAAAAACAACACCGTTTCCCCCTTATCTGAGACAACCGTTCACGTGGTGTACCCTTCCTACAGTTAGCCTACTTTCAAGGGCACAAAACGCATTTTAGAACGCGACCTATCGTGTGCGCAAACCGATTGCCTGTGGCTGCGCAATGCATTGCTGATTATAACGTTGTAAATAACATTACGTTTCTTGGACTGACCGATCAAATCGCTTTATAAGACGTAAATCATTATGAGCCGCGGGAATTACTTTTGTTTTGAATGTAGCAGCGTTTTGGAGGAGGACGTACATTTAAAGCACACCGTTCTTAAAGTCTCTCCACTTATTTGAAATGTTAATGCGGGCCAGGAATGATGATTGGCGGGCCGCCAGTTGACTATCATGGGGTTATCCTAATAATTGGCTTGATGTTGCACTTGAAAAGGTTGCTAGTTTACAACAACAGGAAGAAAGTAATTTGACTAAGAAGGAAAAAAGAAATGTTTTTTCATGTACTTTCAAATCCACATACAGTCCATTGAGTAATGACATTAAAAGAATTATCAAGAGCCATTGGCACATTATTCAAAGTGATCCCCAGTTATTGAATGTTTTTGAAGATCAACCACTCTTTGTCTCTTCCAGGAGCTCTAATTTGAGGCATAATCTTGTTCATGCTGACACCCATATCTCCTCTCCGACCACTCTTGTCGATGCCGAGGGTAACTTCCCATGTCACAATTGTACTTCCTGTACCAAGTATGTCAAATGTAAATCATTTACACACGCTCATACATCAAAAACTTATAAGATTAGACAATTCATCACTTGTAAGAGTACACATGTAATTTACATTATCATCTGTCCATGTTCACAATTATATGTTGGCAAAACTACACGTGCATTACGCACAAGAATGATTGAACACACGAGTGCCATCAGGAGACAGGATGACACATCACCAATTTCTCATCACTTTAAGTCTGCTAACCATTCTTTGAATGACATGAAGTCCCTGGGCATCGAGAGGATTTTACCTCATAGAAGAGGTGGAAACACCCACGAGGGGGTAAACGAAAAGGTAACGAAATAATAAAATTAACAACAGGACCAAGGCTAACTAAACACTAAACTAGACAATACTAGACAAAGACTAAACTATACACTTACTAAGACAGGGGAAAACAGGAACATAGGAACACGGCGAACATGGAGCACATGGAACATAATGGTTGACATCTAACACGGGTAAACACATCAAACGTACATAGTACAATCCACGAGCACAAGACAAAAAAAACATGAGGGCATTTATAGGCAAGACAAATGAGGGATAACTACACAGGGCACACTGTAAAAAATGTCAGTAGATTTAACAGTAAAATACCGTATAAATGCTACAGTATAAAACCGTATTTCATAAAACATGCGAAACCCGTAGAATTTACAGTGGAAATTTGTAATTAGTTTTACGGAGTAAGACCGTACATTTAACAGGTAAAAACATATGAAAATACGGTTTATTGGAGTAAAACATTACAGTACACTGTATTATTTGCCGTAAAAAAAGAACGTCTTAAAAATATTCTTATTACAAATAGGCTACATAAACATATCTGACTCCCCTGTGCAGTGTGCACTTAAACCAGTTTTAATATGTGTTATAAAATCATCTTTTTCTGTGTAAAGTTGTAATATAATGACTTCTATACATTGTTTAGCTTAAATTGTCTGCCTAAACCCCCCAAAAAATTTCACCTTGACATTTGTCACTTTTGATAATTTAAATATTGTTTTTATGTAATTAGCAGTGCTTTTACATTTTTAGATTGTGTGAAACAAATTTTTTGTCTCTGAACTCAAGAATGTATTTTATGGTAAAGCAATCAACTCAACAAGCATTTAAAACATAACCGTTAAGCATCATCCAATCAAGATATACGTTGCGCCTTGGCTTCGTGAACAAAGGATGTGATTGGTTGAATACTCATTGGCGCGGAGCACACAGTAACGTAAAGTTTGCGTTCCCGCGTTTCAACAGTGACGATTCTGATGAAGCACTGTCGGAGCTGAACTACAAATCAGTGGAATATATATATATATATATATGTATGGCATTGGGCATATTGGTAAGTTGGATTTAACGGTTTTAGCAGTGTGTGATTTTAAACACGAGTAGAATGTACACTGTTTTCACGGGGCATAAACATATTTAACTAGCCAGCGCATGTAGGCAGACTTGCAAGTCCTAAAGCGTGAGAGCTCTTGATCCGTGGAAATATTCTGTAAAATATATGTTTGTTAAGTACTTTTGCTAAATAGAATCAAGCAGTGCATCGTTTTAAATACGAGTAAGTTAGCATGTAGGCTACACTGTTTAAACATGCCTGGCAGCGGATGTAGTAAAACTCGCAAGCTCTAGATGTCCTGCCCAGTTTGTGAAATATAATTTATGTGTTTGAAACCGTAGTAGAGTGTGTATTTGTTCACGTAGTTTAAATGTTTAGCTGTCAGTTCTGTGTGATATCAGTGCAAATCCTTAGGTAGCATGTTTTACATAACAAACTTCACCTTAAACCACGGTGCGTGTTCAAGTGTGCATTTTTACCGTAAACAAAATAGATTCACGTGTTGCTACTCCACATGCCCTTGCTGTCACAAAACTAGAAGTTTTGAGAGTACAGAAATGGTTGCTCAGAGGATGTGAAAGGCATGATTCTTCTACCTCTCTCCTGTTTTGATGAGAAAGAGGAGCTCCTCCATTATGTAGAAGAGACAAGCCTGGCAAAGGATGTGGAGTTAGAAAACCTGCCTGTGACGCCTTGCATTATTGTGTGTGTGGTAAGTGAACGTTTTGTTAATATACAGTAGAACCCTAAAGCTTTAATGATTAAATGTTTAACTATAAAGTTGAGTTTATAAGTTTACATGCCCCTTGCAGAGTATGCAAAATGATAGGGATTAAAGTGATAGTTCACCCACAAATGAAAATTCTGTCATCATTTACTCACCCTCTTATCATTTTAAACTAGAACACAAAAGAAGATATTTAAAAAAAATGCTGGTAACCGAACAGCAGTGGCACCCATTCATTTCTATTGTATGGACACGAAACCAACACAAGTCAATGGGGGCCAGTTAACAACATTCTTCAAAATTGTGTTCTGCAGAAGAAAGTCATACAGGGTAAATGCTGAGACAATTTTAATTTTTGGTGAACTATCAATTTAAGAAATAAGATACAAATCATACAAATTGCAATTTTTAATTAGTTCTGCACAGAACAAACTGTTCCACATAATATATGTTTTTCATATATTCCACAACACAGATTAATAACTCGGTTTACACAAATCTAAACTTTAGAACTGGTTTATTTCTATTATTTCTAAAATCTATTTTGTGAAATGGTTATTTCAGGGCAGTACTAAATAAACTGCAATTTGTATAATATTCTTGCCATACTGTATATGTAAATACACAATAATCTTACGTTCATAAATTTATGTATATTGCATTGAAATGTATCTACAGGACCCTCCTGCTATGCTGCTGTCCGATTCATGCTAGCTGTGGACCGCAAGATTGTGAATGATGACATCACTTCTTTCATCTCTGCTGTTTGCCTAATGTTCTGCAGTTATTACTGCTCCAAAATTAACTACCCTACTGAACTGGCGTCAGTGCTTGAATTCCTGCAAAGGTATGTAAAGAGACTTAGGAGGGGAGATTCATTACGGTGTAGCTTCATTTACAGACTTATAAATGTTTTTTTTTTCTTTTCAAGGTGTTTTTTTCATCCTCAATCCGGAGAAAGGGAATAAAGGAGGTGGAAAAGAAAAACAAAAAGCTACTCCCAGTCTTCACCCTAATCGCTGACCTTTCTGATCATGAATGGCGAGAGACTTTGTAAAGGTGGTCTGCAGACTGTTTCCAAGTTTATACTCGGGGTGAGAGACTTTGTAAAGGTGGCCTACAGACTGTTTCCAAGTTTTAATCTCTTAAAGGGTTATTTCAGGCTTGAATCAAATTTTCCCCATGTTTTACTTACCCTCAAGGCATCCTAAGTGAATGTAACTTTCTTCTTGAGGAATAATGGAGTCAGAGTAATAATACCACGTATCCTTTTACTTCCAAGCAGTAGAATGGGAGTGAATGGGGGGCAATTTTTTAAATCTCCAAAAAGTGCATCCATTGATCAAAGAGCGGCTCGACACGGCTCCGTGGTCTTAACAAAGGTCTTCTGAAGCGAATCCATGCGTTTGTTTAAGAGAAATATACATATTGACAACGCTATAAAGGATAATGTCCAACATCCGCTGCAGGCGAGCGAGAGGCTTGTTTCTCCGGCAAATGACGCAGAGTCTTCACCCTAAGTAAGTTCCTGTGACGAACAGCATTTTTCGCCAATATAAACACCGCCTCTTCTGGGCGGGAGCTTTCGTCGCCATCATTTAACGGAAAAACAAGCCTCTCTTTCGCCTGCAGCGGCTGTTAGACATTATCCTTAATAGCGTTGTCAATATGCATATTTCTCTTAAACAAACGCATTGATTCGCTTCAGAAGACCTTTGTTAAGACCACGGAGCCGTGTCGAGCCGTTCTTCTTTCATCGATGGATGCACTTTTTGGAGCTTCAAAAAATCCCCCCCATTCACTCACATTCTGCCGCTTGGAAGTCAAAGAATACGTGGTATTATTACTTTGATTGCATTATTCTTCAAGAAGAAAGTCACATTCACTTAGGATGCCGTGAGGGTAAGTAAAACATGGGGAAATTTTGATTTTAAGCATGAAGTATCACTTTAAAGGGATAGTTCTCCCCAAAGTGAAAATTCTGTCATTTCCTCACTCTCAGGTTCTTCCAAACCTGTATACATTTTTTGTTCGGTTAAACAAAAAGGAAGCTATTTATAAGAATGTCAGTAACCAAACAGATCTTATCCCTCATTTACTGCCATAGTAGGGAAAAAAAATACTATGGGAGTCAATGGGGGATGAGATCTGTTTGGTAAATGACATTCTTACAAATATATTCCTTGGTGTTTAGCAGAACAAAGAAATATATACAGTACAGGTTTGACATGACAAGAGAGTGAGTAAATGATGACAGAATTTTCATTTTTGGGTGAAGCATCACTTTAAATGTAGACTGGACTGAACGATTTTAATTAAACCACTGTATACCAGTTGAAACACGAGAACAGAAAAATGCACTAATATTTTGTCTTAAATGCCTGCCAGTCTTTATTAAAGATACTTGGGACCTCACTGATGTCTTTGTCTTTTATAGATTTTGATGGGTTTTGATGATTTGATTTAGGTTTGCAAATGTAAGATATTTATCAATTAGTTTAACAGTAATTTTAATAGTTTCTTAAAGGTTAAATCTGAATGTTTAGCAAATAATTATAGAGTTTAACTGTAATTATTACAACATAAACCTTTAAATTAGACAGTGCTGAACTGTAAAAAAGATGGTTATGAACCGTAATTAATACAATGTAAACCTTTAAATTAGAAAGTGCTGAACTGTAAAAAAGATGGTTATGAACCGTAATTAATACAATGTAAACCTTTAAATTAGAAAGTGCTGAACTGTAAAAAAGATGGTTATGAACCGTAATTAATACAATGTAAATCTTTAAATTAGAAAGTGCTGAACTGTAAAAAAGATGGTTATGAACCGTAATTAATACAATGTAAATCCTGGAATTTGACAGGTATAAACTGTTTTTATAACAGCATAAACAAGTAAATTAGACAGTTATGAACCGTAAAAAAGAAAATTATCAACTGTAAAATATACGGTACAGTGGGTGCAATCCCGTAAAACCAATAACGTTGCAACCGTATTTTTTACGGTGGATTTCTGGCTACCACAGCTGCCAGTTTTTCACCGTAAATTTTACGGATTTTTTTTTACAGTGCAGGTGAGGAACATTAGACACGAGAGGGAAGCAATACATGAAACGAGAGGGGCGGGGCCAATGACGAGACACGAGAAAACACATGAGATGTCAAAACAAACAACTCATGGCTTTCTCATATAAAACCTAAGGGCTCTGTCCCGATCCTGCCACACGACTAGAAGTTCAGAAACAGGAAGGCAGAACCGTGACAGTTTGCTATGTGAGCACTGAAGATAGCCATGTGCTGAAACGTTTGCTCGTGTGTCTGGTTTTATTCACTTGCACTTTGCACGATATAAAATAAAAAAGATAAATAATACAAACAACATGTTTTTGTAGACTTTTTTGAGTCTTGAGTGGATCAGTGTGCGGTTAGCCATCCTCCTGTTTTTTTTACATTTTTACTGCATTTTATTCAAAATTATTCTGCCAAACACCGCTGTTAGTTTTAATACTAAATATCAGTCAACATTCTTATACTCTCACAACTCACAACAACAAACCGTTTGTATATGAACAGCAAAAACTTCTTGAATCAACATCTGAAATTTTTGGACCTATACTGTACCTGTGATCTATTGAGACACAACTAAAAACACGACCATGTTAATCATTAAACCCAGTTTTTACACTGCTCTCTGGAATATTGTATTTTGATTGGTCTTGTAATAGAATAATAAGAAATGAGGAGCTCAGATGCAAAAGCTGCTAAACGCCACCTCCTTAAAAATGAGATCATGATATTGACCAAATGCTTTCAACATCTGTTTCGCATTAAATTTTTTAAATAAATACCAATGAAATGGCTAAAGTGACATTTGTGAAAATAAGCCATTTTATTTATCCTTCTGACTAATAACATTTTCATTGCCATTAAAGTGAAATTACTAAATCTAAACATAAGAGCCTGATAAAAATGCTTGTTTAAACATGTCAGGTGCACTATAGAGGCTTTTATATTTGAAATCCTCAAATATTCTTAAATGAATATTTTGTGTGAAACTACTTTGTGAGTAGTCATGCATTATTTGCAATTACAACCAGCTGATTGTATATGTTAAAAATAATATCACACTCACAGTCCAGCTGTTAGACTGCATCAGACTGCAGGTAATAACAGACATGCTGAAGTCTAACAGCTGGACTGTTAGTGTGATATTGTTTTAATGTTCAGTCAGCTGAATGTTCTCAGTGTGTAGATCAGTGCTGTGAAGTTTACTCACTCATCTGTGTTCTGATCATCTCTCTCTGTTTCTTCATCCTCTTTATTCGCTCTTTTGCACTCTTGTCTGCTCTCCTTCTCTCCTCCACCACCTGTAGAATCTTTCTGTCTATTTCAAAATGGCAGCCGTTGTTTTCCATCACTGTCTCCTCTATCTTCTCCAGCAGATGTTTGATCTGAGTGTCATCACTGCTGTTGTTATTGTTGAGAACATGATATCTGTTCCCACATTTCTCCACCAGCCACTGGAGATCCTCTCCTTCACTCTCAATGTGTTGCTCTATAGATGTGTCTCCTAGAAAGTCTCCATGAGTGAAGAGCACTATAGTGTGACTCCAGACTCTCTCACCGAGAAGATCCACATACCCCTGAAATACTTTTCTCTCAGTTTCTTTAAATCTAATGTCCACACGTATAACCAGTAGAACAATGTGAGGTCCTGGAGGACACAGAGACACACTGAGTAAAATCTCTTGTTTCAGTAACTCAGGGCTCTGGTCTACAGGTACGTTCATCCACCATCCTGGAGCTTCTATGACAGTGATGTGTCTGTCTGCTACTTCTCTCTGTCTCTTCACACACTGAGCAGTTGTCTTCAAGTCAAACTCTTCTCTGTTCAGGATGATGTTTCCTGATGAACTCTTCCCAGCACATTTATACCCCATTAACACAATCCTCAACTCTGAGAGCTTCTGAGTGTCACCTGCAACAAACACACAAAATACATTTGAATGGAAAAATATAAATTACTACATACTTCACAGTGGCGTATAATATAAGTTTTAACAAGGCAATACATGTACAACAATATAATACAGTACATTTACTTTTTATAATATTAGCAATATATCAGTGAAATATACTTACAGGAACTATATTAAATGTACAGGCATTAAAAAGCAATTTCATAACACCTTACAGTTTTCTTAATTGTCTTAATAGTTTTTTTTACATTTTCATTGCGTTTTATTTAGAATTATTCTGCCAAACACTGCTGTAAGCCAGTGAACATTCTTATACCCTTTTGCATTTGTATATGAGCAGCAAAACTTAGTTACATCTGAAATTTTATGACAGACCTTCTGTGATCTACTGAATTTAAGACACAAATAAAAAACAATAACCATTTTAACTATTAAACCCAATTATTACGCTGCCCTCTGGAATACTGTATTTTAAATGGCCGATTGGTCCTGTAATAGAATAATAATAAATGTGTAATTTTAAATGAATATTTTATGTGAAACTACTAAATGTACAGTATATTAAAAACAATATCACACTCACAGTCCAGCTGTTAAGATTCTAACAGCATGACTGTTAGTGTGATATGGCTTTAATGTTCAGTCAGCTGAATGCTCTCAATGTGTAGTTCAGCACTGTGTTATTTACTCACACATCTGTGATCTGATCATCTCTCTCTGTTTCTTCATCCTCATCATTCGTTCTTCTGCTCTCTCTTCTTCTGCTCGCCTTCGTTCTTTCATCCTCTGTAAAATCTTTCTGTCTATTTCAAAATGGCAGCCGTTGTTTTTCATCACTGTCTCCTCTATCTTCTCCAGCAGATGTTTGATCTGAGTGTCATCACTGCTGTTATTATTGTTGAGAACATGATATCTGTTCCCACATTTCTCCACCAGCCACTGGAGATCCTCTCCTTCACTCTCAATGTGTTGCTCTATAGATGTGTCTCCTAGAAAGTCTCCATGAGTGAAGAGCACTATAGTGTGACTCCAGACTCTCTCACCGAGAAGATCCACATAACCCTGCAAAACTTTTCTCTCATCCTCTGTAAATCTAGTGTCCACATGTATAACCAGTAGAACAACATGAGGTCCTGGAGGACACAGAGACACACTGAGTAAAATCTCTTGTTTCAGTAACTCTGAGCTCTGATCTACAGGAACATCAATCCACCATCCTGGAGCTTCTATGACAGTGATGTGTCTGTCTGCTACTTCTCTCTGTCTCTTCACACACTCAGCAGTTCTCTTCAAGTCAAACTCTTCTCTGTTCAGGATGATGTTTCCTGATGAACTCTTCCCAGCTCCTCTAGACCCCATTAACACAATCCTCAACTCTGAGAGCTTCTGAGTGTCACCTGCAACAAATACACAAAACACACTTATGTAAAATTCTGTTGTATTGAGAGTCTTTAAAGGTCCTTTCAACTGCTTTAAATATAAATAAATAAAATCACTAATTAATTAAAGAATGTGTCCAAGCTTCAACGAAACAGAGAAAAGGTCTTAAAGCATATTTAAGGCTTGATATAAACAATGTAAAACAGATTTTAAAATCCCAAAAACATTTTTATCATCTCACAACAACTCATATCAAAAATATATTAGAATGAGTGGTAAAACGTCTTCAACTAACAAAAAATCCTTTGTTGTTACATGTGAAATTTGATGTTAATGTGTGATCCCTGTATAAATATGAGACTTTACACTTTACACATTATTGTCCCCTTGGGGAAAATCTTCTTCACAGCTTTGTTTATTCCCCACACATTGTCACCATGACACAACCCTAAATATTGCAACAGGACATGACCATAGAAAACATATAGAGTATGAACACATATGGCAGACAGTGGAGAGCTATTAAAAGTTTAGTTTATGTCACGAATCAAGGAGGGAAGAACCCAAACGCAGGCAGCGGCAATGACGGGGTTAACAAAGACTTTAATTTAAAGTCGGTGCAGCCGGCGTCCAGTCCGGTGTCCAGTCCGGTGCAGGAACGTACTGGAACGTCGGCGGGACAAAGCTGGGCGCCGGCTGGAAGGCCGGCTGCACAAGGCTGGGAACCGGCTGCGTTGCCGGCTGGGCCGAGCTACACGCCGGCTGGAAGGCCGGCTGCTGCACCGGCTGGGCAGGACAGGACACCGGACTCCGGCTGCACCGGACTGCATACCGGCTGCACCGGACTAACACCGGACTGGACACCGGACTGGACGCCGGCTGCACCGGACTGGACACTGGACTGGATACCGGCTGCACCGGACTGGACACCAGCTGCACCGGACTAGACATCAGACTGGACACCGGACTGGACACCGGACTGGACGCCGGCTGCACCAGACTGGACACCGGCTGCACCGGACTAGACATCAGACTGGACACCGGACTGGACGCCGGCTGCACCGGACTGGACGCCGGCTGGATCACTGGCTGGGCAGGGTTCAGCATCCCCCTCCTCGGCTTCTTTTTCTTGGCCCGGCCCACAGGACGTGTGGCCGGCTGGAGAGAAGCGATGGGGAGCCTGGTTAGCTCCGTACCGGAGGAGTCGGACGGGGAGTCCCACGACTCCCTTCGTCTACGCCGGCCACGGATGCTGATGGGCGGAGGAGGAGCTGCCGGGGGAAAGGAGGATGGCGTGGTGACACCCAAAACCCCGACCTGTAAGGGGCTATCCTCCTGGATGGTCGCCAGCCCCGTGAGAGGCTCCGCCATGGATATTCCCCTGGGTTCCTCATGATTCATCGCAAGTTGGACCTGGTCCACGAAGCCCAGGGGTCTCAACCGGCGCATCTCAGCTGGCTCGAAGGGTTCATCGAGGCAGCTGTTGAAGATTACCTTCAATTCTGCCTCGGTGAACCCCGAGTAGCGCGCGGTGGTCAGGAAGTCCATGGCGAAGTCTTTCACGGGGGTCCCCCTCTGGCGGAAGCCAAACAAGAGGTGAGCCTGGCGGCTCCTGAACGCCTCGTTCGACTCCTCCATGCCGCCTGCTGGGTTCTGGTGTGGCTCGTTTGTTCTGGCACGAATCACGGAGGGAAGATCCCAAACGCAGGCAGCGGCAATGACGGGGTTAACAAAGACTTTAATTTACAAATAACAAACCAATAAAACAAAAAACAAATGAAATACCCACGAGGGGGTGTCAAAACAAGAACGAACTAAAATACAAAACTAGAACAAAAACTTCCCACGAGGGGGCAAAAACAGCCAGACGAAATAACAAAACTAAACACGACCAAACGTCAATGCAAAATACAAGGATGTCAAATACGTTAAATAATAATCCAAATGACAAGCAAGACAAGGCAGGACAAGATGAGAGACTCACAGAGTTGCACTTTAGGGAGACGTTGAACAAACACACCAAACACAACAAACGAGCACAGGACAATGAAACACGAGGGCATTTAAAGGGAAACACAAACGAGGGATAACAACACAGGGCAGGTGGAAGACATTAGATACGGCAGGGAGGCAATACATGAAATGAGAGGGGCGGGGCCAATGACAAGACACGAGAAAGCACATGAGATGTGAAAACATAAACAACTCATGGCTTTCTCACATAAAACCTAAGGGCTCTGTCCCGATCCTGCCACACGACTAGAAGTTCAGAAACAATAAGGCAGAACTGTGACAGTTTAGAATGAACCGTTACACAACCGTAAGACATTCGTTCATCTTCGGAACACAAATTAAGATAGTTCTGATGAGGTCCAAGAGCGTTCTGACTCCCCCATAGACAGCAACGTAACGTAAATTAATGCACAGACATCGTTCAAATAGTCCATGTGATTCCAGTGGCTCAACAGAATTTTTTCTTTATGGGCGAACTGTTTATTTAAGCGTAAATTAAATTTTAACATCTAGTTTTTACTTTTTTTTCAGTTTCATTAAATAAGGACGCATATACAGTCGCTTCTTCTTTACAGGTAGTATGTGTCTAGGCGTTTATGTTTTATGTATGTAGCCTATATTAAACTTACATCAACTGTTAATAATAAAAAACACGATAACGAGATGAGATAAGTTAACAACTGTGGTAATAAAATAATGTTAACATGTCAAGATAAACAATTAAATAATTTGTTTCTAAAAGTGATGTTTAAGGATATTTACAAAACAATATATATTGTTATATAATAAAAAATAAATACTTACGGTCCATTTTGTCGTACCTATTGTGTCTCGCTTGAAGTTTCAGAGTAAAGTCCTCTTTCAGTTCTTCAAATACATCGGAGCATAGGGCGTGACAAGTCTTATCTTGTTTGCAGGTAAGGCTGTCAGCACAGACAACTGGGAAAACTATAACTGTGTATGACATATAAAAGACATAAAAAAATATAAAAGCAGTAGCCCAAGTTAACATACACAACTGGAACCTTATTGTACAGCGTAAGCCACATATATTTTTACTTGGAAGCATTTCCAACTAGTTTTGAGAAGGATATATACTATTTGGTCAAAGTATTTTCATACTTTTGATATGATATGGTTGTCCAGCGATAAAGTCAATAAGATCCTTGCGTGCCCTGTCTGAGTTATCATAAGCAGCGGCAGGCATGGTCAATAATTACTGTGCATTTTTTATTTATCTGAATATAATTTATTTCTAACTTGTGCTGTTGGAAATTCATTTAATTATAATTTAAGTGAAGTCACTGCAGGTGCCATTACATTTAAAGTTGTGGATTTTTGCAGTTGTGAACCTCTACTTTCATACATTATTAACACAAACAAGCTACTTAATTTGAGTCCATTTTACTTCACATCTTTCCCAGTACAGTCTCAAAGTAAATTTAGTTCCACCATCCATCATCAGTTTCTACTTGCAGTTTATCATTGCATTTGATCTCTTTCCTTTCATTTGGGGTTCACAGTTGATCGAAATCCAGTAAGAGAAATCCACCTCCTCCTGCAAGACTCAATCCTTGATCAGAGGGTAAAGTTCATTCATTATCACCCTTACAACTGGAACACAGTCTTAAACCATCAACTTCTGCTGCCAGTTTCTGTAAATAAAGGCCCTTCTTCATACATTTTTTGTTGCTTGTTTTGACCCCCCAGAAAGAAAAAGGAAAAACAAAATAAAAAAACATCTGCACTACTTTTATGGCATTTTATTTTACTATGCTTTTAAACAGGCAATGTTGTGAAGGGGATATACAGTAAAAGACCCGTAGACCAGTTATGATGAATGAAGACAAGAAGTCAGAAATGCAATTAATATAATAAAATTTAGTGAATAAAAATAGTTTGTAGTTTTGCCAGCAGAAGTCAGCTTCAGCACTGTCAAGGAGTTCCACAGGCCGGCCTGCCTTACATCCAAAATGCAGCAGTATTTAAGCTAACAGAGTCAACTAACTACGTCATTACTTGGGTAAATCAAGCTCACGTGATGGGTTATCAATAGATAAACAAGAACACAAGGCTCTCAAACACTTCTGGAGTCATGAGACAGGACATACAGTCCTAAAGATGATCAAAGATGACAGGCATGTACTATAATACGAACTAAAACATGACGTTACGTCTGTCTCGTGATTTTCCACTCTTTCTCACTTTCCTGAAACAAAACAATCACACATACACAAACTGCTCAAGGGTAGAGTGTGTGTTAACAGATGATGTTTTTCGTACATGATGATAAGAAGTCCCTTTTCACAGTAACACTGACCTAGCAGGAAGAGAGAGCCTAAGCATTCATTAGAGACTTAACTAATAGTTTACTGGGAGTAAACTTCAAAGTGTACTTTCACAGACTAAACATGTGCTAAAAGTATTGAACTAGTAAACTATCAGTATACCAACACGTTTACTTGGAGTACAGTTGTAGTACAAATGAACACTTAATTGTAAACTTCAAAAGTTTACTACTGTTACACTTAAAGAACACTTAAAAGCATACATTTATAAACTAAAAAGTGGGCCAATTTAGTCCCAAGCGGTATTCAAATAGTACACTTCCAAGCATACTACTAGTCCATTGATATTAGTATACTTACTACATAAGTATACTTAAAAATGAACTTCAAGTATACTTCGTTTTGATAAGGGTCTTCACACACTGAGCAGTTGACTTCAAGTCAAACTCTTCTATTCCCAGGATCAGGTTTCCTGCTGAACTCTTCCCAGCATATTTACAGCCCATTAACACAATCCTCAACTCTGAGAGCTTCTGAGTGTCACCTGAAACAAATACACAAAACACACTATATTGCAATACAGTTTGAAACTCAAAATTTCTAAAAAAAATTAATAAACTTTCTAAAACATTGAATAACATGTCTAGACTTAAAATATGATATGATGTAAATATGATAGTCTTAAGATTTAAAATCCAGAGAACATCTGTCTTGAAACTGAAATAAAGAAGCTGATTGTCTAAAATGTCTGAACATGTCTGTCCAGCAGTTATGTAAGGTATGTAATGTTAACTTGCATTTGAACTCCCTGCAGACAGATGTACTGTACCTGTGAGCTATTGTGATAGAACTTTAAAAAAGTGAATTATGCAACTTTATAGACCAATTAAAAATGCATAGTTACAATTCTTGATGCTGAGCAAAATATTATTCTGCAGTATCTGAAGTTCTAAATATTGCATAATTTCTGATGTCCATAAACTAACAATCTTTTGTTTTGAACTTTCATAAGAAAATTTGTTCCGTCTAGAAATGCAATAATTATGCTGGCTGATTTTGTATTTACCAGTGTCTCAATAAACTGTACTAGTCATCTGTGTTCATTTGTCATCAGGGTTTGTATGAACTGCATGATGGGACCCATTAATTTATATTCGTCCTCTGTACAGAACATTTCCATTCGCAGACCATTAACATTTAATATTGTTAGGGAGTTTGGACATAAGCCAAATTACATTGAAATGAATGTTTCTTGACTTAGAACACAATCAATTGTGTTTTGAAATAATTAAATACATTACAGTGTTGTTTCTGACTCATAGAGGAGACTTCCTATTTTCAAATTTAAGCCTTGTGAAGAAAATCATGCCATTGTTTAAGGTTTTAATGGTCTGTTAGTGTGAGATGTTCTCAGACCATGTATTAGTAAAACCTCTTCAAATACCATCTCATTAAGATTTTCTTACTGCTGCTGTTATTTTAATTTTCTTTTGTTAATATGAGCAGTTATCTATCACAAATCTTTGCATATTTTCATGAATTATTTACTGAAGAAACTCAGTGTACAGATCAGTAGGAACTGAAAAAAAGAGTGTTGGAATTACTCAATTTGATCATGTACATCATTTCCACACTATTTTAAAGTTTTTTTAACATTACTTTTCTTGCAGATGAAAAAAACGTATGTTAAAAAAACTTTATTAAATCGTGTGGAACCAATGTACATGATTCAATTGAGTAATTACAACAAACTCTTTTTTTCAGTGTGTTATTTACTTACTCATCTATGTGATCTGATCATCTCTCTCTGTTTCCCCATCCTTTTCATTCGTTTTTCTGCTCTCGCTTCCTCTGCTCTGATTTTCTCCTCCATCCTCTGGAAAATCTTTCTGTCTATTTCAAAATGGCAGCTGTTGTTTTGTGTAACTGTCTCTTCTATCTTCTCCAGCAGATCTTTGATCTGAGTGTCATCATAAACAATAGCAGGTAAATACACACCGGCATCCATGAGATTAATCGCTACCCAGAAATGAATTTACACCGTACAAAAGTCTAACATTTTAGGCACTTATAATAGGTTTGATGTAATCGATATTAGAATGATTTGTGATTTGACTATTCCTTCAAAAAGGAAGTGTGTGCAGCACTTTTTCCAATTTTTTATGAACTTAAGCTTTGTAAAGGCTGTTTTTAAGCATATCAATTTTATAAGGTTAGTGAGTAGATGACCAAAAAATATCAAAAACAATAAAATAACACGATCAACAATTAAATTCAGAAGGTTTTACAGAAGCCGGCACTTTATTACCTGTTATAATGTAAAACCAAAGCTAAAAGATTAAAAAGCCCATAAACAATAAATATTCACCCTAGGTAAACTAGAGGAAAGTACCAAGTGGTAAAACTAACTTCTTGATTGTTACATTCATGATCTGTAGGATCGAGCTGAACAATTTCTTGAAAAGATTTCTGTTTGAGCTTTTTGTGTAAAATCTATTTTCCAGTATAATTTCTACATGATGAAATATGAAATGTTGTATTATGACAGGTCAAGTACTATACAAAATGTGTCATATGCTTATAGGGCTTAGTGGGTTTAGTGTTATATCATGTGTATTTGACCAAATGAATTGTTGTTCTCAACATATTCAATCATAATAGCGTATTATCTTGGAGTAAAAATGTTTCCTTGTGAATTGTTTTCTTTATAAATATCTTATATATCCTACTCTTGTCTTTACTTTTAGTCAAAAATTAGATAATTTACATGTATTTATTACATTATTGCTAAAGAAACAATGATAATATTGATAGAGCAATTCTTTTAATAATTTGCATAAAATCTGTGATTACGATACATGAAACAGGAAAACATACTGCACAGCTGTAATCAGACCTGAAGATTATTGTCAAGGAATTGGCAGAAGAAGAACCCAAGCGCAGGCAACGGCAGTGAAGGGGTTAACAAATTACTTTAATACAAATAACAAGACAAAACAAAAACCCACGATGGGGGAAAATCAACTAAGCATAAATACAAAAAAAAAAACTTCCCATGAGGGGGCAAAACATACAGACAGGATCAAAATAAAACTAAAATCCACAGACAGGGCAAAGCAACAGGAACACGGGCAAACACAGACACTAAACAACCAGGTAAGCACATAAGTACACTTACACAGGACACAGCAAAACACAATGACCACAACGTATGTACACGCACATACATAATACAAGAGCACAGGACAAAGAAACAAGAGGGTATATATAGGGAAGACAAACGAGGGATAACGACATGGGGCAGGTGTGGGACATTAAACACTCAGGGAAAGATAATGAGGAAACAAGAGGAATGGGACCAATGACAAGACACTGGAGAGAACGTATATTATTGTCAAACGGACAATAATATGTTTCTCTCCACACATAACTAAAGACTTTGTCATGGCTCTGCTACAGGACCAAGAAAAACATGACTAAGGAAGCAGAGCCATGACAGAAGCCCCCCCTTTAATGAGCACCTCCAGCTGCTCACCAAGGGGTAGACGGACAAGACAAGGCAGACCGAGACAAAGACAAAAACCAGACAAACATGGTGAACATGACAAGGGGTAGACAGGACAACAAGACTACAGGACTGGGGTGGCATAACAAAAATAACAAACATGGGAGGGGGGTGGGGCAAAACAAGAGTTCATAGAGGGCAGTCCAAGAGGGTTGGGGGGAACAGTCCCAGTCCCCGGCTGCGCTCGAGGGCGCTGAGTCCTGGGGGACTTAGGAGGAGTCCCGGGGGGAACAGTCCTTGGCCCTGGGAGTCTCCCAGGGACCGGCTGAGGCCGGCTGGAAAGGGCTGGGCGCCGGCTGGAAGGCCGGCTGGACAGGGCTTGACGCCGGCTGGAAGGCCGGCTGGACAGGGCTTGACGCCAGCTGGAAGGCCGGACTGGACGCCAGCTGGATCACCGGCTGGGACGCCGGCTGGAACACCGGACTGGACGCCGGCTGGATCACCGGACTGGACGCCGGCTGGATCACCGGCTGGGACGCCGGCTGGATCACCGGACTGGACGCCGGCTGGATCACCGGACTGGACGCTGGCTGGATCACCGGACTGGACGCCGGCTGGATCATCGGACTGGACATCGACTTGGACACCGGACCAGACATCGACTTGGACACCGGACCGGACATCGACTTGGACACCGGACCGGACGCCGGACCGGACGCCGGCTCGACCGGCGGCTGGGACGCCGGCCGGATCTCCGGTTGCACCGGACTGGACACCGGCTGCACCACCGGACTGGACGCCGGCTGCACCACCGGATTGGACGCCGGCTGCACCACCGGATTGGACGCCGGCTGCACCACCGGACTGGACGCCGGCTGCACCACCGGACTGGACGCCGGATAGGACATCGGCAGCAACACCGGACTAGACGCCGGCTGCACCGGACTGGATGCCGGCTGCACCGGCGTGGACACCGGCTGCACCGGACTGGACGCCGGCTGCACCGGACTGGATGCCGGCTGCACAGGACTGGACGCCGGCTGCACCGGACTGGACGCCGGCTGCACCGGCCGGGTTGGAGACCACGCTGCCCACCGTTGCCTCTTCTTCTTCCGCCTAGCCACCCGGCTGGTGGTCGGGTGATGGAAGGAGGTATACGGAACGGCTGGCTCCGGCTGGGACTCCTCGGAGGTGGTTCCCCAGGACGCTCGCCTCCCCCGCTTGCCCACAAGGCTGGTGGACGGTGGAGAGGCTGCCGAGAGTGATGGGGATGGCGTGGCGATGCCCACAACCCCGACCTGCAAGGGACCATCCTCGGGGATAGCCGCCAACCCAGTGAGAGGCTCCGCCATGGACATTCCCCTGGGCTCCTCACGATTCATCGCGAGTTCGACCTGGTCCGCGAAGCCCAGGTGTCTCCACCGGCGCATCTCAGCTGGCTCGAAGGGTTCATCGAGGCAGCTGTTGAAGATTACCTTCAACTCTGCCTCGGTGAACCCAGAGTAGCGCGCGGTGGACAGGAAGTCCATGGCGAAGTCCTTCACAGGGGTCCCCCTCTGGCGGAAGCCGAACAGGGCGTGAGCCTGGCGGCTCCTGTACGCCTCATCCGACTCCATGCCTGCTGGGTTCGGTGTTGGCTCGTATATTCTGTCACGAACTGTGGCAGGAGAAGAACCCAGATGCAGGCAGGCAGTAAGGGGTTAACAACAGAAGACTTTAATATAAATACAAAAACGTAAAACAAAAACCCACGGTGGGGAAAACAAGACACGATAACAGGGGAAATGATATAACAGGTAAACAGGAACATAAACTGACTAAACTAAACTAACAACGACTAAGCACAACACTAGACCAAAAACAATAAACTAACACTAACTAGACTCACTGAAAGATCACATACAGGAACAGGAACACGAGCATGGAACACGAGCATGGAACACGAGCATGGAACACGAGCATGGAACACGACCTGGACAGCACAAGGCATACAGCACACACACATGCAATATACGAGCACAGGACAAAGAAACAAGAGGGTATATATAGGGAAGACAAACGAGGGATAACGACATGGGGCAGGTGTGGGACATTAAACACTCAGGGAAAGATAACGAGGAAACGAGAGGAATGGGGCCAATGACAAGACACTGGAGAGAACGTATATTATTGTCAAACGGACAATAATATGTTTCTCTCCACACATAACCAAAGACTTTGTCATGGCTCTGCTACAGGACCAAGAAAAACATGACTAAGGAAGCAGAGCCATGACAATTATTTAACATGTAGAATCAAAACCCTTCAAACTGCATTTCCAGCATTAAAGGTAAGGCAATGGGGCAATACTAACAGGTCTTTAATATAATAAATGGTTTCAAAGGGTGTGTATTTTGTAGATACAAATTGGAATTGTAGAGACAATAGTTTGAACCCTTGAAGCTATAGGCTACAAGTATTTACAATTTCCATAATAAGAGTCACATAATTATCATTTGTTTTTTTTTAACACATACAGTGTATTCAGTAGTCCATTATTTTGGTTTATGTATTTAAAATGTGGTCAAAAGGTATTTGAATACATATGAATGTCGTTGCATTAGTGTAACAAAACAGCAATTTGAACATAAAATAAAAAAAGAAACATACTAAATGGTGACGGAATTTCCATACTATTACAACTTGTCCCGTATGATGAAGTTTGGGAGTGCGATCCTAATGACCAATAAGCAGAGTTTTCCACAGACCATGCATCACAATTTTGTTAGGGAACAAAAATCACAAACTGCAGCATTTTAAAACACAACACAAATTACCCAAAACAATCATGTTTGTTTATTTAGTTTCACCCTCATGCGCTCTTTGGCTCTCTCTTCCTCATGCTCTCCTTTTGTATGTTTCTAGGTTAAAACAATATATGCTTGTCATAACAATGTATGATCGTAAAAATATCTAGAAAGTGCTTAGATCATGTTGATAAATTAGGATATAAAAGAACACATTACTTAAAGGTGAATTTTTTATGTTTTACAATAGCGGTGGCAGTTCATTATCTGTTATAATACAAAGTAAAAGCTCAAAGAAAAAAGCTTTGCGAGAAATAACCAAGCAAACAATATAATAAATACAAAAGAGAGTAAACCAAAGCCTGCCATAAACTACTTTAGTTAGGAATATGAATATTATTCCTAAGCATTAGAAGAGAGTATCAAGTGGTAAAAATATAAAAAAATATAAAAAAATATATAATCCATATTCTTGATCGTTATGGTTGAACTAAACAATTTCTTGAAGAATTTCTGATTGAGATTAGTACATAAAAACTATTTTATACTATTTTCTTTTATTAAATTTACATGATAAAGTATGAAATTTGATGCCAGTTACTGTACAAACTATCAAGTGTCATCCGTGTAAATGACCTTGATGACAAACTGTATTCCCTGCTCTGTGTAACTGTGGTGTAGTGATGTTAGTTACCAGTATCAGTTAAACTATTATTGGAAAAACATACTGTAAAAGTAGTAGTTTAGTTGGAATTTTGAAATAGATGGAAAATTCTGTCACAGAATTTATGTTGAGTTAGGGACACAAATTATTCCATTCATTTTACGTGCAATTTTCTTTATGATAAAAAGCATTACACTTAATTTTTCCCTCCTCATTTATTCAGTTTGCCTCTTAATAATTTTGAGATTATGGATGTGTTCTTTGTCATTTTGATGTGTGAATGTTCCACAGACTGAGGAGTGGAGGGTACAGATCCATCTGCAAAATTGGTAGGTAAATCTTTGGAGTCACTGGAGCGTGATGATGCAAAAACTGAACTGTTGTCACTTGATCGAGATCTGAATGAACCATAAGCAGAACTTCCCAGAGAGACTGAATCAAACATCTCATCCTCACTCACTGAAAATAGTGACCAAGAAAATAAAATTGTTAGATTTTTGCTTAAAGGAAAACTGTCTTCTGTGTTTTTTATTTAATACATATAATAAAGTATTATAATTATTATTAGACAGAAACCCCCCGTAAACCCAGTCAACTTATTTACAAAACTCTGTTTTGTTGGCAGGGAGAATTTCGAAGTCATGGAAGAAAGTGAGAGAATGCTATATATCCAGATGTGCATTGCAGACAAGCTTTTTTTAGCACTTTAAAGAGCAGATTTGTGTGTTTTGACTGCAGTAGTGTATTGATACTGTACAGCCTCAGATCTTTAAATCCTGGGGCATTTCTGTTTCCCAGGACAAATAATCATGAAACAAAAAAATTTTTTTCACAATTTGAATGGCCCAGCCGAAGTTAAAATAAAAACTCAACAAACACACACACAAGCAAAACATAAAGAAACTGATAAGATAAATTGTTTTAACTTTTGTTATCTAATGAAATTCATAGTATTCAAGTATTCATAAGTTTTGGGGCCACTGTAATCAAATAACTAAAAGAAAGAAACTTACTCAATGCTTGTGGTAATCTCTGGTTGTATGATCCACCAGCAAACAAGAGAGGCAAGTCTTTAGAGTGTGATGATGCAAAAGCTGAGCTCTTGTCTGCATCTGATTGAGATCTGAATGTATCATAACCAGAACTTGCCAGAGAAACTGTATCAGACATCTCATCTTCACTTGCTACAAACAATGATAAAAATAAGATTGTATGAGAAGATTGTATTTGATAGTAAGAGAACATGTTAAATATTTGGAAATAATAAAAACAACTATTCCCTATTTAATTATAATGGAACAAAACATATACTACATAAAAAACTGTTCTCATGTGATGAAAGTAATTGGCCTGCTGTCCATGATAAAGAAAACTGTGGACTTAAACATTTAATACATAATAGAAGTGAAAGTAGTGGAATTGAACTCGGCCTTTCCTTGTTATACCAGCCCACCCATCAATTGAACACCACTTCACCATTCAGCCCGGGTCCTGAACTCTAACACCAACCAAGTCTGCAAGGAACCTGGGGGTGATGTTTGACGACCAGATGAAATTCACCTGTCACATCGCAGCAACCACTAAAATATGCAGGTATGTGCTCTACAATTTCAGGAAAATCAGACCTTTCCACTCTGAGCATTCCTCTCAGCTTCTAGTCTAAGCTCTGGTCATATCAAGACTGCCTTTCTGTACTGACTGGCACTACAACCAATGCAGTCAAGCCCCTGCAAATGATCCAGAATGCAGCAGCATGTCTGGTCTTTAATTAGCCTAAAAGAACCCATGTAACACCCCTCCACATTTCACTTCATTGGCTGCCAGTTGCCGCCCGTATCAAACTCAAATCACTGACACTGGCCTTCAGGACGGTAACAGAAATATTCACCCCTTTGCCTTATCTCATTGCTGCAGTTCTGCATCCCCTCCCGTCATTTTGCTCTGCAAATGAGTGACGCCTGGTTGTTCCATCACAATGAGGCAAATTTACTCATTTGGTTCCTCTGGTGGAATGAACTGCCAGCCTCCACCCAAGCTGCAGCATCCATTACAACAAAAAACAAATCAAAACATACCTATTTCGCATTTATCTAACCAATAACTGTAAAGCTAATTTACTCACTTATTTGTGATGTTGCTTTCTTCTCCACAGCTCTCCTTTTCTCCTCCACCTGCAGTAACATTTCAAAATGGCAGTCGTTGTTTTCCATCACTGTCTCTTCTATCTTCTCCAGCAGATGTTTGATCTGAGTGTCATCACTGCTGTTGTTATTGTTGAGAACATGATATCTGTTCCCACATTTCTCCACCAGCCACTGGAGATCCTCTCCTTCACTCTCAATGTGTTGCTCTATAGATGTGTCTCCTAGAAAGTCTCCATTAGTGAAGAGCACTATAGTGTGACTCCAGACTCTCTCACCGAGAAGATCCACATACCCCTGCATTACTTTTCTATTTTCCTCTTTCAATCTAATGTCCGCACGTATAACCAGCAGAACAATGTGAGGACACAGAGACACACTGAGTAAAATCTCTTGTTTCAGTAACTCAGGGCTCTTTTCTACAGGTTTATTCATCCACCATCCTGGAGCTTCTATGACAGTGATGTGTCTGTCTGCTACTTCTCTCTGTCTCTTCACACACTGAGCAGTTCTCTTCAAGTCAAACTCTTCTCTGTTCAGGATGATGTTTCCTGATGAACTCTTCCCAGCACATTTATACCCCATTAACACAATCCTCAACTCTGAGAGCTTCTGAGTGTCACCTGTAACAAACACACAAAACACACTTGAATGTTAAAGGTATGATTTTACTATAACAGTATAGGCTATAAGTCACATTCAAATTGACAGTGAAAAACAGTAAAAGAACATCTCTTCACATTTGACAATTTTAACCAATTCTATTTCTTTTTATATTTTTTGACAGTTATGTACAGTGCATAAGAGTGTTTTATATTATATGTTTGTTTTTAATTAATGTAGCATTACTTCAGTGTCTCATGTGTTACTCTGCTAGTGTTTTGTGTTTGTCAGTATGACACTGTGTATCATCTCTATATTAGTATTATAAAGTTCCATAGAAAGGCCCATCTTAATGAACTCTGATCATGTGACCATCCATTTTACTTATTTTAAAAATAAGCTAATAAAAATTTTCAAATAATTTTTTTATGTTCGAAAACGTACTAATGAGGTAAGTAGCCGTGTAATATTTAAGGGATAATGTACAGGCAGCCAGCTGTTATTGTGAAATGAACCCCTTCGGTGACATACAAGACCCGGTCAGTTTCTCATGGCCTGAAGGGGCCCCCAACTGTAACCGTGAGGGCCCATTTTTGACAAAAATGTCAGATAGATTCCCAGGGCCGGCGGGTAACAACTGAGGTGCCCTTGAGCAAGGCACCTTACCCCTACTTGCTCCCCGGGCGCTGCAGTGATAGCTGCCCACTGCTCCGGGGGTACGTGTGTTCACTACTCTCTGGATGGGTTAAATGCAGAGGTCACATTTCGTTGCCTTGTACCTTCGTACATGTGCAATGACAATAAATTGAATCTAAATCTAAAAAAAAAAAAAAAAAATCTTATAATTCATATTCTTATTCTGAAAGTTCATCCAGTATACTGCATTATTTTTTACTTTTTATTATTATTATAATAACAAGAAATAAATGAACATGTAAAAACCCTTAAAAAGGGCACATTTCAATCCAATTGTAGCTGAAAAGCATAAACAAGTGGAATATATGGGCAATTCATGTCTTATTTAACCTTGTTTGCAGCTGAAAACAATTATTTACCTGCTAAAGACAGTACAGGTCATCTGGAAAAATTGTAATTTGTATTTATATATTATATTTGAGATATTTTTTCCACAAAAAAAACGTACAGTACTTGTGGTTAACGATTCAATGTCAATTTGTTTATTTAAAGACTTAGGAGTCGTTTCTCGGACAGGGTTTAGGCTAGTCCCAGACTAAAATAAATGTTTGAGCTGTCTTAACTGAAAACTGCTTGCACTGACAGATCTTAAAATATATCCGTGCCATTGTTTTGTCTTAAGATGACAACCATTAATGTTTTTTTTTAAGGTTTGTTTGTAAAAACTACCTAAATATGCTAATTTAACTAAGGCCTAGTCCTGGCTAAAGCCAATACCTGTCCGGGAAACTGCCCCTTAATCTTTAATGCTGTTATGAAGTTGTGGATAATGTTTTAATGTCAGTTTGTTCATTTAAGTGTATACTTATTAATAGTTCTGAATACTCTAACAGTAACATTTTTGGTGTTGTTTCAATAGTAATAATTCTGATGTATAATTTATATGTTATTATTTTTATTATTTATGGTTGATATCAAACTATTCTATAAAATATTTTTATATCAAATGTGATTCTACTGTGGTTAGTTAAGCTGTCAAAAATATTTAATTCACATCTATGATATTTTTAATAAAGAACGTAAAAATCCATAAAAATGAACTCTAAATATGAACCCTAAAAGGTTCAATAATAAATTTGATACCTACCTTTAAAAAGGTGCTGTAGCACTAAAAGCGGTTCCTTAATGATACGAGCTAAAGAACCACTTTTTGTGCTATTTAGCACCATTTTTTCTTAGAGTAAGCAGGAAAATGTCCAATGTTTAATGCAAATTAATCCTCTACAGGGTGGTAAAAGGCACTTCAGTCCCATGTTGGGGTTCCTTATAATCCTGTCTGTGTTTATTTTGCAACAATACTGGCTGACTGCTCATATAAACAATATCACACACACAATTCAGCTGTTAGACTCTATACATCAGCAGAGCTGCGATTCAGCCGTAACTGCACGTAAAACAATCATGCTGAGGTCTAATGTGTGATGTTGCTTTCATGTTCAGTCAGCTGAATGTTCTGAGTGTGTAGATCAGTGCTGTGATGTTTACTCACTCATCTGTGATCTGATCATCTCTCTCTGTTTCTTCATCCTCTTCATTCGTTCTTTTGCTCTCTCTTCTTCTGTTCTCCTTTTCTCTTTTATTTTCTGTAAAATCTTTCTGTCTATTTCAAAATGGCAGCCGTTGTTTTCCATCACTGTCTCCTCTATCTTCTCCAGCAGATGTTTGATCTGAGTGTCATCACTGCTGTTGTTATTGTTGAGAACATGATATCTGTTCCCACATTTCTCCACCAGCCACTGGAGATCCTCTCCTTCACTCTCAATGTGTTGCTCTATAGATGTGTCTCCTAGAAAGTCTCCATGAGTGAAGAGCACTATAGTGTGACTCCAGACTCTCTCACCGAGAAGATCCACATAACCCTGCAAAACTTTTCTCTCATCCTCTTTAAATATAATGTCTGCACGTATAACCAGTATAACAATGTGAGGACACAGAGACACACTGAGTAAAATCTCTTGTTTCAGTAACTCAGGGCTCTGATCTACAGGTTCATCAATCCACCATCCTGGAGCTTCTATGACAGTGATGTGTCTGTCTGCTACTTCTCTCTGTCTCTTCACACACTGAGCAGTTCTCTTCAAGTCAAACTCTTCTCTGTTCAGGATGATGTTTCCTGATGAACTCTTCCCAGAATATCTATAGCCCATTAACACAATCCTCAACTCTGAGAGCTTCTGAGTGTCACCTGTAATAATTACAAAAAACATTATAAAGCAAAAAGTAATAATAACAGGGCCGGCGCAAAGGGGGGATTCATGGGCCATGCCCTCCCCACAGGGTTGCAGTGCACCGTCCCCCACTCCACAAACACCACAGTTTTAAATTCATGTAATACCTACTGAAAATAATTAATAAAAAGTTTTAACGTTTAAAGAATTTGTGGAAATGAATTGGTAATCTAGCCTATGTGTTCACTTTGTTATAAAAAGATGAATCTAGTCCGGTTGTTGTGATGATGCGTCTTTACGCAGCGTATTAATGTATACGTGTGGAGGGAAGCCGCTAGCAAATAACAAAGTTACAGACGCTCGATGCTTCACAAACGGAAGGCTCAGTTAGTTCAGCTTGCTTTTGAAAAAGAAAATTTACAACCGAATGGAAGGACACAGTTTTAAGGAGGTTTAATGTTTGCACGCCGCACCTTCAACTTTTCTTTAATGTGTTTAATTTACTTTTAGCAAGCCTAAATGTGAAGGAACATTATATCACAGCATATAATTGTCAACCTATTGTTTTTGTTGTGACTGTGTGTGGTAATATTGTTTAATTTGTGTTATTCTTGTTTACTTGTACGGAAAATGAGCCGGTGTTGTGCCGAAAAATGACTTCTGCGAAATTATGACTCCCCCATTCCCCACTAACATTAGGTGTTAGGATAAAGTGTGAGGGAGGGGTTAGGATTAGCTAATCCCCCAGAAAAATCAATGAGGGGAGTCATAATCTGGCGGGGAGTCAAAATTCGGCACAACACCAGCATCCTGCACGAGTTGTATAAGTGTGCCCATGCACAGATGTGGTAGTTTTGACTGTTTTGTACTCATTGCTCTGGGAGCCACTGTTTACAAATGTGTTCACGTATGCGGCTCCGACCGTACAGAATCATGACACGTTACATTTCTCAAGGGGAAAAATCTTACATTTTTAAAATAATTTGAAAAGCTTGTGCAAGAAAGCTAACCTGAGCCCGGACGGATTTCCAACTGATTTTTATAAAAAAATTAAAGATAAACTTGCCCCACTTCTTCTCTCAGTCTATGCAGAAGCACTGGAGAATAATATTCTTCCGCCTACGCTCCGCCAGGCATCTATTACACTGTTATTAAAGAAGAATAAGGACCCTCGAGATTGCTCATTTTGTAGACCAATCAGCTTGACAAACTGTGACGGTAAAGTGTTCTCAAAGGCCATTGCACTCCGGCTTGAGACAATTCTTCCTCATGTCATTTCGGAGGACCAGACTGGGTTTATCCAGGGCAGACAATCCTATTTTAACCTGAGACGATTGTTTAATATCATCTATACTGAATCTAGCACTCCATCCCCAGAAGCAGTAATATCGCTTGATGCCGAAAAGGCGTTTGATCGGGTTGAGTGGGATTATCTTTTTCATACACTTGGCAGGTTTGGGTTTGGCCCTAACTTCACTCACCTTATCAAGCTCATTTACACTGATCCAACTGCCTCAATTTATACCAACGGTATCTCATCTGAGTATTTTCCTCTTAACAGAGGGATAAAACAAGGGGATCCAGTGAGTCCGTTGCTTTTCGTTTTAGCTGTAGAGCCACTTGCCATAGCTCTTAGATGCAATAGTAGTATACAAGGTATCTCACGTGGGGGCCTAACTCACACTGTCTCGTTCTATGCAGACGACTTGCTATTATATGTCACCAACCCCAACACAACTACCCCTGAAATCCTTAAAATCTTGCAGGAATTTGGAAACATATCTGGGTATAAATTAAATTTTAATAAAAGCAAATACTTCCCCATTAGTAATAATGCCAGAGAATATCCCAATCTGCCTTTTAAGTTGTCCGCCGAGTCCTTTACATATCTGGGTGTAAAAGTCACCGAATCCTATTACAGTCTATTTAAAAGTAACATCACCCCTCTGTTGGAACAGTGCAAACAAGATATTAAAAGATGGTCTATTTTGCCACTATATCTTATCGGGAGAGCAAATTCTGTAAAGATGAATATTGTACCAAAGTTTCTATATTTATTTCAGGCACTGCCTGTTTATATGCCACAATCTTTTTTCAAGGCATTTAATCAAATGATTTCTTCCTTTATATGGAATAATAAATCAGCTCCCATAAGAAAATAATTTATGGAAAGGTCAAAAGGCAGAGGTGTAAAGAGTACCTGAAAACCATACTTAAGTAAAAGTACAGATACCTTGCAGTGAAAATTACTCCATTACAAGTTACAAGTCACCAATTTCAAAACGACTTGAGTAAAAGTCTTCGAGTATCTGATTTGAACAGTACTTGAGTATTTTACTCATACTGAATGTAGGCTCAAAGCAGCACTAGTCCTCAACACTTAAGAGACACATCAGTGAAAAACTAGAAACAGTTGATTTGTGAGGTGAGCAATCGCATTTATTTTCTTAAATCATAATAAGACTGAACACCTCAAAATTGCAACAAATCATGGTCGACACCATAACCTACGTCATTACAAACACCCTAAGTCTCATTTAAGCTCAAGTGCTCATAAGTAAACCAAAGTCCTTCAAAAAGGTCTCTTCAATATAACAGATAAATAAAATAATGTTAAGTAGAATTAAAAAGTCAAAGCCTTTTTGCACTGGACATGCTGGTTTGGGCCTCATCGCCAGCTGCAGTCATGTCCTCATTTCACATACACGGTTAGCCCTTACCTGCCATTTCTACAGTAATATATTGGCAACACTGTTGCCAGCTAGTTACTGTAGGTGTTTTACAGTAAACTACTGCAATGGCTGTTTGAAGATACATTATAAAGAATCTATTAACGCACTTAAGTCACACAGTCTTAGATGAACACGTGTAAATAACAGATGAACACAATAAATCTGTCAAGATTTCACCAGAGGAGAATTAAACACAAACATCAATAACATCTTCACATATTACAGACACCACTTTCACTTTATTTCTGTCATCTGTGTAAGATCTTATTGAGATTTAACTCTAGTTCATAGTGGTTCAATTATGTTTTAAGTCACCATTATGGCGATCAGTGTTTGCTTTGGTTGGACTCTTTGACTTTCTTGTAGCTTTAAAATGTACACTTATACAATAACACTGAAAGGGACTTTACAGGAACCGCAACTTTATGTTTGCTTAGTAACTGAAGATACATCTGAAAGAATTCAATCATTAAATAATAATAATATAGCATTTAAGATTTATTAAGATATGTTTGGTAAAGTGATTACATGTTATAATGGAAAGATCTCTGTCAGAAAATCTTTCTTTGCAATTGAGACACAGTTAGACACTTGACATACAAACCTCATCAATGGTGACAAACAATCATGAATGAGTTTTGTACTATGTACCCAGCATGCATTGCAGCATGAAGCTGTTCAGTTGATTGTCACCATTGTTGAGATTCATATGTGAATTGTTCATTTCTCTGTGTCCGACTCATTCTATAGGTTAATATTTTGTCTATATAGTGTGAGAGCACTTTTGAAAATTGAAATACTATACATTCTTTTTACTGGTTTACATCACTTCATGGCAATAGTCCCACCATATGGTCAAATTTTGAGCAAACATGTTTAGAGCACATTTAGGAAGAGTTAGTTTTAAAAACAAGAGCTTTTGTAGATGTGTGACCTACAGTAACTAGCTGGCAAGAGTGTTGCCAATATATTACTGTAGAAATAGCGGGTAAGGGCTAACCGTGTATAAACCGCCAGCGATTGACATCTACCTGATACTGCACTCATATTCATATAAAGAAGCCATGTTGACAAGTTTTTGTAAGTTATGGCAAAATCCACAAGATTGTAGTACCTTCATTGCCCTGTAAATGGCAATATTAATTATAAGATAGGTGCCATGCAAAATGTAATGTGTAACTGCATTAGTCATTACAAATGTAGTGGAGTAAAGAGTACATATACTTGTTCAAAAATGTAGTTAAGTAGAGAGTAAAAGTTGCTAATATCTTTAATACTCAGTACAACTACAAAGTAGCCAAAAAGATACTTAAGTAAAGTAACTAAGTACATTTACTCCAATACTTTACACCACTGTCAAAAGGTGTAGGTGGGCTTTCACTTCCAAATTTGCGCACGTATTATTGGGCTGCGAATTTTAATGCCATCTCTCTGTGGTTAAAAGATTGGAATGACAGGATCCCTGCATGGCTCCAGATTGAAAAGGTTACAAGCAGCCCACACTCACTCCCTGCTTTGCTCTGCGCACCCCTACCATCACTAGTTAACATTAAGGATAATATAATTGTAACTCAATCACTATGCATCGTAAATCAGTTCAAAATATGTCTGGGTATTCCGAATATTTCTACTCATTCACCAATATAATCATCTTTTTCAACCATCCCTAATGGACAATGGCTTCAAAATTTCGTATGACAAGGGCATTCATAGTATTGAGGACCTGTATGTTAATGACACTTTTGCTAGCTTTGAACAACTATCCAGAAAATTCGGTCTGACCTTTCAAATCAGAGATTTTACGTGTAAACATTTTGCTCATTTTCCTACACTCCCCTCTCCTTCCTGTTTGGATTCCCTATTAAGGGTCAATATGCTGAATAAGGGTCTGATCAGACAGAACGCGTCTTTTGCTGTGAGACGCGCCTCTTTTGAATTGTTTTCAGTTGGCAGGGAGCGTTTTGCGCGCTGCTTATGCGCGCCGGGCGCCTCGCGTTTCTGCCGCCTGCATCGCCTCGCGGCGGAGCGCTTTGAGCGCCCGAAGTTGAAAACAACTCAACGCTGAGCAGAAAAGCGCTTGACGTCATGTGTACTTTTTTCCATTGTCCAATCGAATGAGTGGAGAGGCGGGCCTTCCGATACGGTGACGGAACTTTACAGTTGATGGAAACGTCCGGAGACTGCAATGATGAAGAAGAAACTTGTGCTGGCTGACACTGGTTAACCGAGAAAGGTCCGAGCAAACTCCCTCTGCTTGTACCTTTTGAAAGTTTCTGATAATAAGACAGTTAACAGGAACTAGAGCGCTCGCGCTATAATCCTTGACTGACAGCACAGCTGTTTTGATGGTTACCTAGCAACATAAAAAAAACCGCTGCGTCCTGCCCTTTTCAAAGAGTCAACCAAAAGAGCAGCGCAGCGCGCCTCGCGTTTTCGAACATGAAAAGCGCGTTCTGTGTGATCGCCCCCTTACACAGGTTGCACTTCTCAAAAGCTAAATTAGCAAGAATATTTCCGAACGTAGACCCAATATGTGATAGATGTAAACAGACGCCAGCTACTTCCTGTCATATGTTCTGGTCTTGTCCGAAACTTGTCCCTTTCTGGTCATCCTTTTTTGAAGTCATCTCTAATGCTTATGCCTATAACATTCCACCTTCTCCCTTGATTGCTGTTTTTGGTTGGTTTTGTGATACAACGGGGTCCATTCCCACTGTTCATTTACAGAGGGTCGTTGCCTTTTCCTCCTTATTAGCTAGACGCTTGATTTTATTTAAATGGAAGGCTGCTACTCCTCCCCCACACCACCACTGGATTATGGACATTATGCAGAATGTCAAGCTGGAAAAAATCAGATATACCCTCAACGGTTCCATTGACAGATTCTACAAAACCTGGGACCCTCTGATAACTTATGTGAACAATTTACCTGGTCTGGACCTGAAACTCTGAATGTTTACACCTGCCCTTGGTCAGTCCTGTGATAACGAATGTTAGGTGCACTTGTTTTTTTTTCTATTTGTCCGTCTGCTGTCTGTGACAAGTCTGTCAGGTTGATTTTGGGTTTTGTCTGTCTTTGTCTTTCTCCTGTTGGGATTTTTTTTTTTTTTTTTAATGGTTATTTCTAAAATAGAGAATACGATTGTTATGTATGATAAGTGGAAAATTACAAATAAAGTGTTTAAAAAAAAGAAAGCTAACCTGAGACAGCACGATGGAGCGGAGACCGTGCGTTACAGAAAACACTGAGCGCTTCCATCTCTGATCAGATAGTTGCTGCTCAGTTTTTTTACCTAAACATTTTGAACGTGATCTAGCCGCAAAATGTAGACTTGAATGACAAAATAATAAATAGATTCGATGCCAGTGCTATTATAGACTTATTTTTTAAACGTCTACATTTTGTTTATCCGTTTGCATATGGAGTGTATTAGGTAGCGCTTCAAAAATATATACAAAAGCCATCTCTGTGTGTATTGTTGATTTGTAGTTATGCCCCCTTATGAATTTACCATGCCCCCTTAGTCATTTCATCCTTCAGCCGGCCCTGAATAATATTTTATTTCACAGAGGAAATCAATGTAAGATTGAACATATAACAAGTCATGTACTTGCAGCCTGCAAAAATACTGTGAAAGTACAAGTCACCTTTAAATGTACATTGAAAAACAGTAAAAGAACATTCCCAGAATCCCTGTGTCACTCTACACATTTGATATTTTTAAATAATTATGTTTCTTCTCATATCCGTTATCAGTTACAGTCATAGGCGGAGTTTGAGGGGGGCGGGGAGGGGCACTGCCCACCCAGATGAGAGCCAATTGATTTTGCCAGAGCTATGATTAATTTTTTTTTTCACATTTTCTCAATTTCTTATATTATCTTATTATTTTAGTGTAAGTAAGTTAAGCCTAAATTATTTTAAAATTAATGTTTTTAAAATTAATGTTTTCTCCTCTGGCACGAAACTCAAAGTATCGCGTGAGTAGACTCTCCTCTCATTCTGTTCCCGCTTTAGTCTAAACGTCAAGACCCTCTCCTCTCGTTCTGTTCCCGCTTAAGTCTAAATGCAAAAGAGATATGCAAAATGGATATTCGACATTTTTTTTACAAACCTACAGCTAAAGGAGTGGAGGTACCTAACTCTGAAACGTCTGGTTTTTGTTCTGCTGCCGCTAATACTGACACTGCAATCGAGGCCGCATCAGAGAACACATCTGGCCGTGGAACCTGCAGCACCAGCAGTACCGCTGCTGCGTCAACAGACACACCCGCTCAACCCTCAGCCGGATCAAGATATATCAACGACCTCGGGGAGAAAGCAACAGGGCCGAAACAACCCATACTTTCTTCTTTCCCTATATAGGCACCAAATTGGAGATATAAGTCGTGCCTTCTCTTCCTTTTACTACCACAAGTTTCCATGGATAGAGTACTCAGTTTCATTGGATTCAGTTTTTTGTTTTTGCTGTCGCCACTTTTCTTCAAATATTGCAAGATCAGGCACTGACAAACTGTTTACAAAACTGGGTGCTCGGAACTGGAAAAAGCTGTCAGAGAAACTCACAAAACATGCTTCGTCACATGTACATTTATCAAGCATGGAAATGTGGGAGAGCTACAAACAGACTGGTTCGACAGGATCTGTGGCAGCACAACTGTCACACAGCCATCAAAGCACAGTAGAAAAAAACAGACAGTATTTGTTTAAATCTGTAAATATTGTAAAACCGCTATCCAAACTAGGCCTGCCTTTCCGCGGACATCATGAAGATGCTGATGCATAAACAAGGGGGAATTACTTGAGTATATGCGATTTGTTCTCAAAATACGACCCTGATTTCAAATCCATGTAGTCCAAGTATTTTAACTGTCCAAGCCGAGATTTTCACAATGAAATTATTGCATTGTGTGCAGAGCTCGTTCGTGAAGAAATATCCAAGAAAGTACACAAGACAGGTTTTCTTGCTGTTATTGCTGATGAAGCGAAGTCGTCAAAGACTGAGCAACTTTCTGTTTGCATTAGATACACAGAGGGTCTTCAGATAAAGGAGCGTTTTATTTACTTTGTTGACTGTTCCAATTCTCGTGATGCTGCAGGAATTGTTTCTGGCATTAAATAAGGATTGCAGTCGTGTGGGCTGAAGGACATTCCCATAATTGCCCAGGCATACGATGGAGCCTCTGTAATGTCGGGACATTTGAGTGGTGTTCAGCAACGAATCAAAGAGGAATTCCCCTTTGCTGTGTATGTGCATTGCATGGCGCATAAGCTGAATCTTGTCCTGGTTGAATCATGCACTGTGAACAGAGACATTAAAACGTCTCTAAATGTGATTGACAAACTGTACTCTATGTTTGCAGAGCCAAGCAACCATTGCAGGTTTCTGATGATGCAGAAAACACTGGCTCTTGAAACAAAGGAGTTAGTACAGCAAAGCGAAACACGTTGGGCTTGCAAATATAGATGTGTTTATGCTGTCAAATCACAGTATGCTGCCATCACTCGCTGTTTGAAAGAGATGGAAGAAGAGGGAGAAAAGTGGTCCGTGGAGGCAAGTGGATTGTATCACCACACCACAAGTCTCCGCTTCATTACTTCCATAGTTATTCTTGAGGAAGTTCTTAGAGTTGTACACGTAACACACAAAAGACTGCAAGGTGCAAGTACAACCATGGCCGATGCAGCCGCAGCAGGAAGGAGCCTGAGAACGCATCTCCAGCATTGCAGAGAGGAGATTTCATGGGAGGCAATATGGATGCAGGTGAAAAGGTTTTGTGAGGATTTTTCTGGTGTTTGTGCAGAGAGTTCCCCTCAAACTGTGGGAAAACGAAAAAGAACCTCGCGACCACCTTCCGGGCTTTCGCAGTACTTGGTACCAGCCACACCTGGCCAGCGTGATGAAAATGAATTGCACCGCAAATCAGAATCACAGACGTTTAAATGTCAGTTGTATTTCCCTGTTTTAGACACTATGCTGGCCGAATTAGACAGGCGATTCTCAACTGATGCAATGGCCCTGAGTGTGGCATGTGATGCTGTATTCAGTTGTGACAAGAACGGCATTGGTCCTTTACTAAGCATGTATGCGAGCTTTCAGATCCACCCTCAGCTTGTGACTGCTGAAATGGATCTAGCGAAATGTGCGATTGCATCGCCGATCACCCTTGAAAAGCTTAAAAATGAAGGATCAATATCCAAACTTTTACCGACTCCTGCAGCTTGCTCTCACACTGCCCGTTGGTTCTGTTACATCAGAAAGAAGTTTCTCAGTTATGAGAAGAATCAGAAACTGGCTCCGGTCTGCAATGGCTCAGGACAGATTTTCAGATCTTGCCCTATTGTACATAGAGAACGATTTGACTGCAAATTTACCTGAAGAGAAGATCGTGGACATCTACGCAAATCGGAAAAAGAGGCGGATTGTCCTGCATTAGGTAAGATATACGTTTTTATTTCTCCTTTGTTTAGCCTTGTTATTGGTAAATGTATTTTAAATGTATAAATTATATAGGTAATAACTAATATACAGTATAATTGAAATGTAGAAAATATGGTATGGTATTTAAAAAAAATCTGAGCTCATGGATAGATGGTAGGTGCCTCCAGGCAAAAATGTGAAACTCCGCCTATGGTTACAGTATGTGTATAAGAGTGTTTTACTTTATTGTGTTGTTAAATGAATGTTTCTAGCATTAGTTTAGTGTTTCATGTGTTACTCTGATGGTGTTTTGTGCATCATCTCTATTCAAGTATTGGAAATGTCTATGAAGAGGCCACTTCACTTACTTCCTTTATTATGGTGCCCTGTCTATTGTAAGCCGGACAAGCAGACTGGAGTAGGGTCATTTTACTGAATGGGTGACATTTGCTGAATGAAACATGTCAAAATCTATTTTTTTCTTTTTTTATTCAACACTGGATCTAATAACACACGTTTTACTATTAAATACTATTAAAAAGATTTTTCTTTTTTAACATGGTTTTTAAATGGAAGATGGAAGGGGGATTTTTTTTAATGGAAGATGAAAGAGGGCTCCACATTTACAGTCCAACTGTTAGACTCTGTACCAAAATTGACTAAAATAAAGTCTAACAGCACGACTGTAAGTGTGATTTTGCTTTCATGTTCAGTCCAGTTCAGCTGAATGTTCTCAGTGTTTATGTCAGTACTTTACTCACTCATCTGAGATCTGATCATCTCTCTCTGTTTCTTCATCTTCTTCATTCGTTCTTCTGCACTCTCTTCCTCTGATCTCCTTCGTTCTTCCATCATCTGTAAAATCTTTCTGTTTATTTCAAAATGGCAGCCGTTGTTTTCCATCACTGTCTCTTCTATCTTCTCCAGCAGATGTTTGATCTGAGTGTCATCACTGCTGTTGTTATTGTTGAGAACATGATATCTGTTCCCACATTTCTCCACCAGCCACTGGAGATCCTCTCCTTCACTCTCAATGTGTTGCTCTATAGATGTGTCTCCTAGAAAGTCTCCATGAGTGAAGAGCACTATAGTGTGACTCCAGACTCTCTCACCGAGAAGATCCACATACCCCTGAAATACTTTTCTCTCGTCCTCTTTAAATCTAGTGTCCACACGTATAACCAGTAGAACAACATGAGGTCCTGGAGGACACAGAGACACACTGAGTAAAATCTCTTGTTTCAGTAACTCTGAGCTCTGATCTATAGGTGTACTCATCCACCATCCTGGAGCTTCTATGACAGTGATGTGTCTGTCTGCTACTTCTCTCTGTCTCTTCACACACTGAGCAGTTGTCTTCAAGTCAAACTCTTCACTGTTCAGGATGATGTTTCCTGATGAACTCTTCCCAGAATATCTATACCCCATTAACACAATCCTCAACTCTGAGAGATGATGGGAGTCACCTGTAATGAAAACACAAAATACACCCAAAATACTTAAATTGCTGTAACTGTCCTTGCACCTGCTCTAAAAAAAATATTAAGTAATAAAATAATAAATTTTCTGGACTTTCAAGGACCAGAGAACAACATGGTTTACTGTAAAATAATATTAAAGTTTAAAATCCAGAGAACACTGTCATCTTCATCATCTCATAATTCTCATCTATTTGAATGAGTGTCAAAAATCAACAGAAACATTAAATCTGTTACATTGTGTCATCTGACATTTCATGTTAATTTGAATCCCTGACAGACCTGCTGCACCTGTGAGCTGTGACAACTGAACAACATACGCAACTAATAAACCTCATTTTACAACGATCCATGACATTTGCTCTTTTCTGTTTATAAAATTGTAAATTGTATTTAGATTTACATTAATGCATTTGGCAAATGGTGTTAATTTTTTAGGTTCTTTAATAGGCTGTGGACCTGCTGCATCTTTCACATTGTCATCTTGCGCGCACAAGCTTTCGTTAACAAAACTGTAATCTATTATGTTATATATAACATTATCATTTACATTTACATTTTTTTCATTCATACGTTCGTTGTGTCGTTATTAGGAGTGAAATTGTAATCAAACTCAATATATTGTTTCCTTAGAAATTAAAACCTGAAATTAGATTAACCGTTTAGTACATTTTACTTTGTTTTTCATTTCCTTGAAAGATGGACATATAAAGCTTTACAGGTGTCATTGTGACACACCTGTAAACATTAGACGCTTTATGTGTCCATAAACGGTAAACCTAATTTCAGGTTTTAATTTCTAAGGAAACAATATATTGCTGAACAGAAAACTGAATACAGGAATGTCATCTTAAACACACAGCCTATGTTCAAAAGAAAGTCCTGACAAAGCAACATGATCAGATTAATAACCGAGATGATGAAATAACATTACAACAACGCTGATCACTTCAAGTTAATTGAACATTAAGTCGATCACTACAACTTATTGATTTGTTTCTAAAGGTGATATTCAAGGCTATGTAGGAAACAAATGATTATGATAGCCTATACACTAACCACAAATTGTCATCCTCAATTAGCCTAAATATAAATGGTTTACTTGTGTGTGTCGTTCAGCAGCAGACTATTCAAGTAAAAACAGAAATCTTGAATTAATACTTGAAATAAATAACTTAAGAAAATGAATTCCTACCATCTGAGTCCATTTCTGTCACGTCTCGTTTGCAGTTTTTACTTTCAGTTCTTAAAATGCGTAGGAGCATATGAGGTGCCAAGATTCTTAACTTGTTTACCGGCAAGATTGTCGGCACAACTGGAAAAACGAGTTAGATCCTCGTAACTCTGTGTGACAGGAAAAACCACAGAGATTAAATTTAGAACTCCAAGCATTCACTTAATGCAAAATATGCTAAATAAACCACCGGGAGACTGCATTTATTCGATATTATTTACTATAATAATCTTGCTTGTTCTATAAACACCATGCACTGTGCTGTGTTTTACCTTTTTTTGTGTTTTTCAGTTTTGTGTTCTTATTTTCTCCTGTAAAGCTGCTTTGGAACAAGGCACATTGCAAACAACATTAAATATGCTCTGTAGAAATATAAGAGCAGTAGTCCAAGTAGACATTTGCATGGAAGGCTAAGGTTATCAATAGTCTCTTACTGTACAGTGTTACAGACATATATTTTGATACCAAAGCATTTCCAGCTATTTTAAGAGAGATACTTACTCTTGCAAGGACACACACTCATGGAAATGGTATGAATGACACTGTTGATGATGCATTGAATGTGTACACTCCTATACAAAAATAATCACTTAAGTCATTTTTATCAAATATGGCAGTACGTTAACATGTGTAAATCAATTAGCAATTCAAAATGTAACTAAAATCATTATTGTAGCTTGTTTGATTTGTGAATATTTTTGACTGAATATCAAACACACCATCTTGGTTTGTTTTACTGCACAAACAAGTCCATCATTGCTATGCTAAACAAAGAAAACAAAAACACATTAACCAGGCATTGCAAGCCATAAAAGCAAGAGGCAAGGCTTTAGAAATAAAGTTATTTCATCACATAAACTACATTACACAACATGTTAGTGGGTGTGGCTGGACATGAAGCACATGACAGGCTGAGGTTGGTTGGAAAACAATGTTGGTAAATCAAAACTATAGATCGATATTAAAGAGAAGAGGATTTATTCCTTGGCTTATAAACCTAAACAGAGTTTGCATTTAAAACTGCAAAGACTTACCAGGGTCCATGTTTTACATCCTAAGCTTCACTTCTGTCATGTTCTACATTTGCTTTCTTTGTCTGAAATTATCCCAAAATACATTTAAAGTTGAAGTATTATCTAAACACAGAGGTTTTTTAATGTGTAACCACTAACCGCGATACAAGTACTCAATACATTCCACCTGCTTTGCAGTTTTCAGTAGTACAATTATCAGTTCAGGAAGAATAAAATCTATACAAAGATCAAAAGTTATGTTTAACTCAGATGTTGAGGAATACTAGGAACCCAGGTGTGGAAAAGGTCATATCAATAATATTTTACCATAATTCTATGAAAAATACGTTAACAAATATATATAATGGAAGAAAATATGATCCTTTTATTTTAAAGAACATGGTTCATTTTTTGGCTTTTTTGATCAAGTATGAATATTTTTTTATGACTTTGTAAACGGCATGCTTCTGAAAAACAAAATATTGAGGAAAAAAATGAGACAATTATAGCAAATGCCATATATGCATTTATTCAATCTGTTTCAGGCTTACTGTACAACTGTATTGATTTGATTTCTCAATTCACTTTGATTTTGGATGACAACAGACCTCCTGAGTATACCTGATACGAAGTGTTGTAATGTTTTGTGATTCTATGGATCAAATGAATGAGAAAAATTATTTCACATTATCAGAACTGCAGCAATGTATCTCTACATCTGCCAAACACCATGAAATATAAGTACTTTTATCATTAGTTAATAGTACATTACAATAACTAAGACTAAACTAAACAAAATATATTGAATGCTGTTTAATAGTACTGGTTTACAAGCACAGAATCCCTTTTCACGCCAACTTTGCCTTTTGTCTAAAACAATTGAAACACATTTAAAAGCTAAAATTGCTGTTGTTGTTGTTGTGTTATAAAGTTACTGTATGTGTTGCCATATAGTGGAATTCTTAGCTAATTAGCTAATATGTTGCATGAAAATAGCGGGAGCGCAGCAATACATGTCGCTCCACCTGGGGAACCAGAACCGTTCATGATGTGTAACAGGGTTAAATGAAACGATCCGACAGATACAGGAAGATAAGGAGGAGATGGGGATGGAGGTGGGTTTTGAGTGCAGCACGATGAAGCAGCTGATAAAGAGAAATGCAACTGAAATAGGACGTAGTCTAGTGTGTTTTGGTTAACGTGGATTATCTGCACCTGATGTGATCTGCTGATGCAAGCTAGACTCACGTGACCTCCCAGAACTAACACTACACTTGATTTTAGTGATGCATGTAACCTAATAAAGTCCCCATGATATTAAAATACTTCCAGTTCACCTGGACTTTTACCAAAACACTGAAGAAGTAATTTCTTTTGAATTTCTCAGATGGATAAAAAAATCCTTGCAGAATTATATCCAAATTATGTTTTTTTCGTTATGATAAATCACATTTTCTTTTTTTCTCTGGTTAATATTGTTTGCATTATCCTGATATTTTTGAAAACCTTGGGCATTTCATTTGTTCTTTCAATTCCTGAATGTTCCTCAGACTCGGGTACAGATCCATCTTCAAAGTAACTCTCTGGATTTACTGGAACATGATGATGCAAAAATTGAAGTGTTTTCTCCACCTAATTGAGATCTGAATGAACCGTAACCAGAACTTCTCAGAGAGACTGAATCAGACATCTCATCCTCACTCACTGGAAACAATGATTAAGAAAGAAGATTGTTAGACAGTGGAATTTGGAAGAATACAAGCACGTTTTTATCAATAAGCAATATAAATGAATAACTAATAATAGGCAGAACCTGGTGTCTGTCTCACTATGCCTTTTGTGCGCACACAATGACAGTGTTTTGTGTCAGACTTTAGTCCCAAGCGTCCTATAGGAGCAGTCACACTGCACAACAGCGACACAGACGTTCTTACATGGCAATGAATGACAATAGAAATCTTGTATAATCCCTATTATTCTTCTAGAACATCAACATTTTTTTAGTAAAAAATCATATATTGACAGAAGATACTTACTAAAGTGTTGTTGTATTTCCATGCTGTAATTACTTAATCTATCTCTAAAGTAGATGGGTGAGTCTCTGGAGTCTCTGTTTTCTGCTCCTGCTCGTGATCTGAATGAACCAGAACCAGAACTTCTAAGAGAGAGAGTGTCCAACATCTGATCCTCACTCACTGGAAACAATCATCAAGAAAGAAGATTATTAAAGAGTATGAGAATGTTTAGAAGAAAAGATTTAACAGATCAGAGCAGTCCTGTGGGATATGCAGATGTTGAAGCTGTGAAGCAAACAAAAAGCTATAGGTTATTTATAAAGCGGAGGAGTTCCTTGATATGTCCCAAACTATATTCCCATTTCTGCTGAAATTATGTCAACACATACAAAACTGCTGTGCATTACAAGAGATTTCAGTGGGACTTTAATGACACAAGAATGATTCACAATTCACTTACTCATCTCTGAACCTGCTCCAACATTTTCTCTTCTCTCCTCCTCCTGTAAAATCTTTCCGTCCATTTCAAAATGACAGCTGTTGTTTTGTGTCACCGTCTCCTCTTGAAAAGAAAATACTTAGTCCATTTTACTTCACAGTATACTGTAAAAATTAAAGGTACTTTGAGGAACCATTTGGGGTTCTTCACATTGCCACGCCAGCGGAACCCTCAGGGGAAACTCAAGGCACCGCTTCACGAAGGGCGGTTCTCTGAGGAACCCTCAAGGCTTCTTGGGGATCCCTTTTATTAAAATGGTCTGGAACCATCTTGGGTGCTTCAAGGCACCATTTCACAGTTTATATTTGCTATTCACAATATTTTAATAAGCAGAAATACTAAATCAAATACAACAGTTTATTAATAAACAACAACAATTTACATTGAATAAATATTTACAGAATGGTCAATATTGAACATTACCATTCTAAATTCATGAAATCACATGTATAATTAATATTGTGTTGGTGATGTTGTTATAAATGAAAAGTCTTTATCTTAACAAAACTAACCAAATAATTTTCCTTAATTTTAAATATACTGTACATACAGAAATATTTCAGGTACTTTGTACAAATGTACAATTGTAAAAAAGTCCAGCAAAAAAGTAGTCTCTCATAGCAAGGCCAACACCCATGGTAAAGCTGTAATTTGCCAAAAAGCAAATCCTTGCGAGCTAGAGAAAACAATGCTGTTCTCTCCAAATGGGTTTCCTGCTATTACCAGGTGGTGTGAGGATCCATGTAGTCAAAGTAAAATGATTTCTTTAGTACATTTCACAATTTTGCATTGCTAAAGTAGATATGTATTTACGGCAAAAAGAGAACAGGAGCTGCGCCTGTTGGCCTTAGCGTCCCAGGCAGTGCAAGGATGAGCATCAGGGTGGGCTGGAGCTGGGTCTGTTGGCCTTGGGTGTCCCTGGGAATAAGACATGGAGACCAAAAAGAGGGATTTAGATAACGTCTCATAAAACATTACATTTAATCATTTAGCACATCACAAATTGGTTTACAAATGTAACAATAAACAAAATATTATAATGCCTGGAAGTCACTGTTTTGGTCTATGGTTAAGGAGTACAATAGGCTATTTATAGCTACAACTGTAATAATCCACTTTATTCAGATTTTCCATTGTCAATGAGTATTTTTACCTGTGCAAATATAACAAATAACATAATAATGAAAACTCACAATAAATATAATACTTACATTTTTTTGCTGCTCAACTGGAAAATACTGAAAATACTGAGTTAAAAGGATAAAAACAGAACTGAATGATAAAAATATGTAATTACAGACAATTTATGTAACATGGGCGGGAAAACCATTCAACACAAACATCAATAAGTTAAAAAAGAGCTATACATTCACTAAAAGTGAACATAATAGCTAAAAGTGGCTAAAAGTCATTGTTTGTCATTTAACACTAACCATTTAACCTTAGCCCCACAAGCTTCGTTTTAACTTATATTCGTTAGCATCTCGGCTAAAACATGCGCTGCCTACACTGTGTAAATAAATGGTTTAAACAGCCAAAAGCGGCCATACAATTAGACGTGTCAGAGTATACATTTATATAAATAGTATATAGTTAGTATATTTAAGTTATTTATATATTTTGACTTTACTTACATCCAATGGGACAGTCGAGAGGTTGTTGCGATCCGTTATTTTGAATTCCCGCCTGTCGCGCGAGCGGAACACCACCGGTGAACACTCGTGCCACTGATGTTTGATCGCAGACGGATCGGCGACATCAAAGCACAGTGAGAGCTATTTGTGACCTGACTGCTCTGTATGCTTTAGAGATGCTATTCTAAGTCCGCATGCGTTTTGTCATAAAGTGATCGGTCTGCGCAGAGCTGGAAAAGGTTAAACACATACTAACGAAAGCGCACATGGCACATGCCTTGACGCTGCGACATTGGGCCAACAGCGCCACAGTACTGTGGAGGGCGAGACTGCACAATAAACTGCAGTTTATTTGAATGTAAAGCACAACAACGTTTACATTTTCAAAAGATTTCAGTGACTTAGGATCTACTTATAGAATAAAAATGTTTATTTATAATATATTAATATAATTAATCTTATAATACAAATAAGAAATATAAAATAATCAAAAAGCTTGCCGAAATTTTTCAAAATAACATTTAGCCTTTTCTAATCATGTGCATGATTTTAAAATGTGTGTTCACTTAGCAGGGGCCAAAAACCAAACTTTGGACTATTCTTATTCTCATAAAACATCAAAATGATCAGACACTAATTGATCAGATCAGATTTTTGGGGGGTTCCTATAGATACTGTCTTGTACAAGAGAGATTCTCCAGGAACCACTTACAAGTTTACAGATCTTACAAGAGCCATTTTTTAGAATTTGAGTTCCTTCAATAACCCGCAAAGCACTTTGAGGTCCCAGTGTATAGTGAAGAGGTGACTCCAGAACTTCACAAATGAATATGGGGTTATTCAAGAATCTTCTAGGTTCCTGGAAGAACCACAAAGACTATAGATGGTTCCACAATAACCCTTTTATTGAGAAGAAGAGCTTTGGAGCACTTATGATACAGTTTAAGGTTCTTTGAGACACAACAGGATATTTGAGGCACTTTTTCTTTTTACTGTGAGTCTCATCATAAAGGTTCTTATCACTCTTACAATAATGGAACACAGCCTGGAGCTATCAACTTCTGTATATCTGTCCTTGCGTTCGTCATGAGACAAATGACATCTGAGAACTGTGTGAGTTCAGTAAATAACTACATTTATGGCTTTTTTTACAGTGTTGTTAAACACTTTTGGAGCTTAATGGTTCCTGTGACCACTTACTGTACTTTCATTTCATCCAGACAAGCCTGTATATTCTGCCAAGCATCTTTTATACAGAACAATGTCTGATGGGTTTCAAATGACACTACAATGACAGGTTTGATGTAAACATAACAATGAACATGTAACAGGTGAACATTATTTTATTATGTCGTGAGAAATTAAAGTGGAATTTGACTGTTGATCGTAACAGATTTGAAACAACAGTTTAGAAAGTCCATTGATCTGGTTAATAAGTAACAAAAAAGTAACAATAACAATAAAAGATCACATGGTCAAAATTACGGTGTGAGGTAAATATCAACGTTTTACAATAGCCAGCAGATTATTAGCTATTATAATATAAAACCAAATCTGAAATTATCCCAAAATACATTTAAAGTTGAAGTATTATCTAAACACAGAGGTTTTTTAATGTGTAACCACTAACCGCGATACAAGTACTCAATACATTCCACCTGCTTTGCAGTTTTCAGTAGTACAATTATCAGTTCAGGAAGAATAAAATCTATACAAAGATCAAAAGTTATGTTTAACTCAGATGTTGAGGAATACTAGGAACCCAGGTGTGGAAAAGGTCATATCAATAATATTTTACCATAATTCTATGAAAAATACGTTAACAAATATATATAATGGAAGAAAATATGATCCTTTTATTTTAAAGAACATGGTTCATTTTTTGGCTTTTTTGATCAAGTATGAATATTTTTTTATGACTTTGTAAACGGCATGCTTCTGAAAAACAAACTATTGAGAAAAAAATTTGACAATTATAGCAAATGCCATATATGCATTTATTCAATCTGTTTCAGGCTTACTGTACAACTGTATTGATTTGATTTCTCAATTCACTTTGATTTTGGATGACAACAGACCTCCTGAGTATACCTGATGTGTTATTATTAGTTTTATGAAGTGTTGTAATGTTTCGTGATTCTATGGATCAAATGAATTGAAAGAATGATGAATGCAGTAATGTATTGAATGCTGTTTAATAGTACTCGTTTACAAGTACAGAATATGAGAATACCTTTTCACGCCAACTTTGCCTTTTGTCTAAAACAATTGAAACACATTTAAAAGCTAAAATTGCTGTTGTTGTTGTTGTGTTATAAAGTTACTGTATGTGTTGCCATATAGTGGAATTCTTAGCTAATTAGCTAATATGTTGCATGAAAATAGCGGGAGCGCAGCAATACATGTCGCTCCACCTGGGGAACCAGAACCGTTCATGATGTGTAACAGGGTTAAATGAAACGATCCGACAGATACAGGAAGATAAGGAGGAGATGGGGATGGAGGTGGGTTTTGAGTGCAGCACGATGAAGCAGCTGATAAAGAGAAATGCAACTGAAATAGGACGTAGTCTAGTGTGTTTTGGTTAACGTGGATTATCTGCACCTGATGTGATCTGCTGATGCAAGCTAGACTCACGTGACCTCCCAGAACTAACACTACACTTGATTTTAGTGATGCATGTAACCTAATAAAGTCCCCATGATATTAAAATACTTCCAGTTCACCTGGACTTTTACCAAAACACTGAAGAAGTAATTTCATTTGAATTTCTCAGATGGATAAAAAAATCCTTGTTGCAGAATTCTATCCAAATTTTTTTTTTTAATATGATAAATCACATTTTCTTTTTTTCTCTGGTTAATATTGTTTGCATTATCCTGATATTTTTGAAAACCTTGGGCATTTCATTTGTTCTTTCAATTCCTGAATGTTCCTCAGACTCGGGTACAGATCCATCTTCAAAGTAACTCTCTGGATTTACTGGAACATGATGATGCAAAAATTGAAGTGTTTTCTCCACCTAATTGAGATCTGAATGAACCGTAACCAGAACTTCTCAGAGAGACTGAATCAGACATCTCATCCTCACTCACTGGAAACAATGATTAAGAAAGAAGATTGTTAGACAGTGGAATTTGGAAGAATACAAGCACGTTTTTATCAATAAGCAATATAAATGAATAACTAATAATAGGCAGAACCTGGTGTCTGTCTCACTATGCCTTTTGTGCGCACACAATGACAGTGTTTTGTGTCAGACTTTAGTCCCAAGCGTCCTATAGGAGCAGTCACACTGCACAACAGCGACACAGACGTTCTTACATGGCAATGAATGACAATAGAAATCTTGTATAATCCCTATTATTCTTCTAGAACATCAACATTTTTTAAATAAAAATCATATATTGACAGAAGATACTTACTAAAGTGTTGTTGTATTTCCATGCTGTACTTAATCTATCTCTAAAGTAGATGGGTAAGTCTTTGGAGTCTCTGGGGTTTTCTGCTCCTGCTCGTGATCTGAATGAACCAGAACCAGAACTTCTAAGGGTGTCCAACATCTGATCCTCACTCACTGGAAACAATCATCAAGAAAGAAGATTATTAAAGAGTATGAGAATGTTTAGAAGAAAAGATTTAACAGATCAGAGCAGTCCTGTGGGATATGCAGATGTTGAAGCTGTGAAGCAAACAAAAAGCTATAGGTTATTTATAAAGCGGAGGAGTTCCTTGATATGTCCCAAACTATATTCCCATTTCTGCTGAAATTATGTCAACACATACAAAACTGCCAAGAGACTTCAGTGGGACTTTAATGACACAAGAATGATTCACAATTCACTTACTCATCTCTGTGGGGTCTCGGGTCTGAGCTCTTGGGTTGTTTTGTTTTGTTTCTCGTTGAACACATGGTACAGCTTGACAGCTCTCCATGTGTTCGGTGTCTTTGTGATTACCTGCTCCTCGTGTCGTTAACTACTCCTCATTAGTGTTTCACTCTCTTCACCTGGGTTGGTTCTGATTTTTCTATCTCTCCCTCCTGGTTTCTCGTTTTCTCTCGTGATTTATTTCCTTTTTAGACCCTCTCTTTCCTCCGTCCGGTGTCAGATCTTCAGTGTTTCTTCCGGCGAAGTTCTGTTCGCTTATCTTGGGATACAGTTGATTTCACCTCTTGTTTTTGTTCAGGCTCCAGAGCTGTGTTTGCCACGTGGTGTGTTGTCTTCCCGCAGCATTGGATTTGCTGCCTGGATTCTTCTCTCTTTGGTCGGTGGGGCGGTTCCAGAGGGATTTTGCTCTACGGATGCCAGAAAGTATGCATCTACCCAGTCGGTCTATGTGAGCTCTTACCCCAGCTATGTTACCTTGTCGGTCAGTGGGTTCCAGTGTTGATTTTTCCTCTCCTGCCGGATAAAGTGGATCTTCTTCCAGCGTATTTTTCCCTGAGTGTTTGATGTTCTACACCTGCCCCTGCTCGTTATCCCTCGTTTGTTTTCTCCATTTATACCCTCATGTTTCTTTGTCTTGTGCTGTTGGATTGTTCATTGTGTTCTGTTTGATGTGTACCCGTTCATGTTCTCATGCCTGTTTCTTGCCCTGTCCTGGAGCTGTGAGTTTTTGTGTTTTTTACCTTAGTTACCCTGCCGTGTTTTTTGATGTTTTGTCATGTTTGGTTTTAGTTTGTTCCCTGCTGTTTTTGCCCCCACGTGGGAAGTCTTTGTTTTGTGTATATATATCAGTTTAGTTTTCCCCATTGTGGGTGTTTTTGTTTCGTGTTTTTGTAAAAGAATAAATATTATCTGTTACCCCTTCACTGCCTGCCTGCGCTTGGGTTCTTTCCTGCCATTCCGTGACACATCTCTGAACCTGCTCCAACATTTTCTCTTCTCTCCTCCTCCTGTAAAATCTGTCCGTTCATTTCAAAATGACAGCTGTTGTTTTGTGTCACCGTCTCCTCTTGAAAAAAATACTTAAATAGGTAAATAATAAATAATACAGTATCTTTCACAGTATCCACCATCCTGGAGCTTCTATGACAGTGATGTGTCTGTCTGCTACTTCTCTCTGTCTCTTCACACACTGAGCAGTTCTCTTCAAGTCAAACTCTTCTCTGTTCAGGATGATGTTTCCTGATGAACTCTTCCCAGCTCCTTTATACCCCATTAACACAATCCTCAACTCTGAGAGCTTCTGAGTGTCACCTGCAATGAAAACACAAAATACACCCAAAATACTTAAATTGCTGTAACTGTCCTTTCACCTGCTCTAAAAAATATGAAGTAGTAAAATAATACATTGTCCAGACTTTCAAGGACCAGAGAACAACATGGTTTACTGTAAAATAATATGAAAGTTTAAAATCTCATAATTCTCATCTATTTGAATGAGTGTCAAAAATCAACAGAAACATTAAGTCTGTTACATTGTGTCATCTGACATTTCATGTTAATTTGAATCCCTGACAGACCTGCTGCACCTGTGAGCTGACAACTGAACAACATACGCAACTAATAAACCTCATTTTACAACGATCCATGACATTTGCTCTTTTCTGTTTATAAAATTGTAAATTGTATTTAGATTTACATTAATGCATTTGGCAAATGGTGTTAATTTTTTAGGTTCTTTAATAGGCTGTGGACCTGCTGCATCTTTCACATTGTCATCTTGCGCGCACAAGCTTTCGTTAACAAAACTGTAATCTATTATGTTATATATAACATTATCATTTACATTTACATTTTTTTCATTCATACGTTCGTTGTGTCGTTATTAGGAGTGAAATTGTAATCAAACTCAATATATTGTTTCCTTAGAAATTAAAACCTGAAATTAGATTAACCGTTTAGTACATTTTACTTTGTTTTTCATTTCCTTGAAAGATGGACATATAAAGCTTTACAGGTGTCATTGTGACACACCTGTAAACATTAGACGCTTTATGTGTCCATAAACGGTAAACCTAATTTCAGGTTTTAATTTCTAAGGAAACAATATATTGCTGAACAGAAAACTGAATACAGGAATGTCATCTTAAACACACAGCCTATGTTCGAAAGAAAGTCATGACAAAGCAACATGATCAGATTAATAACCGAGATGATGAAATAACATTACAACAACGCTGATCACTTCAAGTTAATTGAACATTAAGTCGATCACTACAACTTATTGATTTGTTTCTAAAGGTGATATTCAAGGCTATGTAGGAAACAAATGATTATGATAGCCTATACACTAACCACAAATTGTCATCCTCAATTAGCCTAAATATAAATGGTTTACTTGTGTGTGTCGTTCAGCAGCAGACTATTCAAGTAAAAACAGAAATCTTGAATTAATACTTGAAATAAATAACTTAAGAAAATGAATTCCTACCATCTGAGTCCATTTCTGTCACGTCTCGTTTGCAGTTTTTACTTTCAGTTCTTAAAATGCGTAGGAGCATATGAGGTGCCAAGATTCTTAACTTGTTTACCGGCAAGATTGTCGGCACAACTGGAAAAACGAGTTAGATCCTCGTAACTCTGTGTGACAGGAAAAACCACAGAGATTAAATTTAGAACTCCAAGCATTCACTTAATGCAAAATATGCTAAATAAACCACCGGGAGACTGCATTTATTCGATATTATTTACTATAATAATCTTGCTTGTTCTATAAACACCATGCACTGTGCTGTGTTTTACCTTTTTTTGTGTTTTTCAGTTTTGTGTTCTTATTTTCTCCTGTAAAGCTGCTTTGGAACAAGGCACATTGCAAACAACATTAAATATGCTCTGTAGAAATATAAGAGCAGTAGTCCAAGTAGACATTTGCATGGAAGGCTAAGGTTATCAATAGTCTCTTACTGTACAGTGTTACAGACATATATTTTGATACCAAAGCATTTCCAGCTATTTTAAGAGAGATACTTACTCTTGCAAGGACACACACTCATGGAAATGGTATGAATGACACTGTTGATGATGCATTGAATGTGTACACTCCTATACAAAAATAATCACTTAAGTCATTTTTATCAAATATGGCAGTACGTTAACATGTGTAAATCAATTAGCAATTCAAAATGTAACTAAAATCATTATTGTAGCTTGTTTGATTTGTGAATATTTTTGACTGAATATCAAACACACCATCTTGGTTTGTTTTACTGCACAAACAAGTCCATCATTGCTATGCTAAACAAAGAAAACAAAAACACATTAACCAGGCATTGCAAGCCATAAAAGCAAGAGGCAAGGCTTTAGAAATAAAGTTATTTCATCACATAAACTACATTACACAACATGTTAGTGGGTGTGGCTGGACATGAAGCACATGACAGGCTGAGGTTGGTTGGAAAACAATGTTGGTAAATCAAAACTATAGATCGATATTAAAGAGAAGAGGATTTATTCCTTGGCTTATAAACCTAAACAGAGTTTGCATTTAAAACTGCAAAGACTTACCAGGGTCCATGTTTTACATCCTAAGCTTCACTTCTGTCATGTTCTACATTTGCTTTCTTTGTCTGAAATTATCCCAAAATACATTTAAAGTTGAAGTATTATCTAAACACAGAGGTTTTTTAATGTGTAACCACTAACCGCGATACAAGTACTCAATACATTCCACCTGCTTTGCAGTTTTCAGTAGTACAATTATCAGTTCAGGAAGAATAAAATCTATACAAAGATCAAAAGTTATGTTTAACTCAGATGTTGAGGAATACTAGGAACCCAGGTGTGGAAAAGGTCATATCAATAATATTTTACCATAATTCTATGAAAAATACGTTAACAAATATATATAATGGAAGAAAATATGATCCTTTTATTTTAAAGAACATGGTTCATTTTTTGGCTTTTTTGATCAAGTATGAATATTTTTTTATGACTTTGTAAACGGCATGCTTCTGAAAAACAAACTATTGAGAAAAAAATTTGACAATTATAGCAAATGCCATATATGCATTTATTCAATCTGTTTCAGGCTTACTGTACAACTGTATTGATTTGATTTCTCAATTCACTTTGATTTTGGATGACAACAGACCTCCTGAGTATACCTGATGTGTTATTATTAGTTTTATGAAGTGTTGTAATGTTTCGTGATTCTATGGATCAAATGAATTGAAAGAATGATGAATGCAGTAATGTATTGAATGCTGTTTAATAGTACTCGTTTACAAGTACAGAATATGAGAATACCTTTTCACGCCAACTTTGCCTTTTGTCTAAAACAATTGAAACACATTTAAAAGCTAAAATTGCTGTTGTTGTTGTTGTGTTATAAAGTTACTGTATGTGTTGCCATATAGTGGAATTCTTAGCTAATTAGCTAATATGTTGCATGAAAATAGCGGGAGCGCAGCAATACATGTCGCTCCACCTGGGGAACCAGAACCGTTCATGATGTGTAACAGGGTTAAATGAAACGATCCGACAGATACAGGAAGATAAGGAGGAGATGGGGATGGAGGTGGGTTTTGAGTGCAGCACGATGAAGCAGCTGATAAAGAGAAATGCAACTGAAATAGGACGTAGTCTAGTGTGTTTTGGTTAACGTGGATTATCTGCACCTGATGTGATCTGCTGATGCAAGCTAGACTCACGTGACCTCCCAGAACTAACACTACACTTGATTTTAGTGATGCATGTAACCTAATAAAGTCCCCATGATATTAAAATACTTCCAGTTCACCTGGACTTTTACCAAAACACTGAAGAAGTAATTTCATTTGAATTTCTCAGATGGATAAAAAAATCCTTGTTGCAGAATTCTATCCAAATTTTTTTTTTTAATATGATAAATCACATTTTCTTTTTTTCTCTGGTTAATATTGTTTGCATTATCCTGATATTTTTGAAAACCTTGGGCATTTCATTTGTTCTTTCAATTCCTGAATGTTCCTCAGACTCGGGTACAGATCCATCTTCAAAGTAACTCTCTGGATTTACTGGAACATGATGATGCAAAAATTGAAGTGTTTTCTCCACCTAATTGAGATCTGAATGAACCGTAACCAGAACTTCTCAGAGAGACTGAATCAGACATCTCATCCTCACTCACTGGAAACAATGATTAAGAAAGAAGATTGTTAGACAGTGGAATTTGGAAGAATACAAGCACGTTTTTATCAATAAGCAATATAAATGAATAACTAATAATAGGCAGAACCTGGTGTCTGTCTCACTATGCCTTTTGTGCGCACACAATGACAGTGTTTTGTGTCAGACTTTAGTCCCAAGCGTCCTATAGGAGCAGTCACACGGCACAACAGCGACACAGACGTTCTTACATGGCAATGAATGACAATAGAAATCTTGTATAATCCCTATTATTCTTCTAGAACATCAACATTTTTTTAGTAAAAAATCATATATTGACAGAAGATACTTACTAAAGTGTTGTTGTATTTCCATGCTGTAATTACTTAATCTATCTCTAAAGTAGATGGGTGAGTCTCTGGAGTCTCTGTTTTCTGCTCCTGCTCGTGATCTGAATGAACCAGAACCAGAACTTCTAAGAGAGAGAGTGTCCAACATCTGATCCTCACTCACTGGAAACAATCATCAAGAAAGAAGATTATTAAAGAGTATGAGAATGTTTAGAAGAAAAGATTTAACAGATCAGAGCAGTCCTGTGGGATATGCAGATGTTGAAGCTGTGAAGCAAACAAAAAGCTATAGGTTATTTATAAAGCGGAGGAGTTCCTTGATATGTCCCAAACTATATTCCCATTTCTGCTGAAATTATGTCAACACATACAAAACTGCTGTGCATTACAAGAGATTTCAGTGGGACTTTAATGACACAAGAATGATTCACAATTCACTTACTCATCTCTGAACCTGCTCCAACATTTTCTCTTCTCTCCTCCTCCTGTAAAATCTGTCCGTTCATTTCAAAATGACAGCTGTTGTTTTGTGTCACCGTCTCCTCTTGAAAAAAATACTTAAATAGGTAAATAATAAATAATACAGTATCTTTCACAGTAGAGTCTCAGCATAAAGGTTCTTATCACTCTTACAATACTGGAGCCATCAACTGCCGCCAGTAAATCTGTCCTTGCGTTCGTCATGAGACAAATGACATCTGAGAACTGTGTGAGTTCAGTAAATAACTACATTTATGGCTTTTTTTACAGTGTTGTTAAACACTTTTGGAGCTTAATGGTTCCTGTGACCACTTACTGTACTTTCATTTCATCCAGACAAGCTTGTATATTCTGCCAAGCATCTTTTATACAGAACAATGTCTGATGGGTTTCAAATGACACTACAATGACAGGTTTGATGTAAACATAACAATGAACATGTAACAGGTGAACTGTATTTTATGTTGTGAGAAATTACGGTGGAATTTGACTTGATCGTAACAGATTTGAAACAACAGTTTAGAAAGTCCATTGATCTGGTTACAAAAGTAACAAAAAAGTAACAATAACAATAAAAGATCACATGGTCAAAATTACGGTGTGAGGTAAATATCAACGTTTTACAATAGCCAGCAGATTATTAGCTATTATAATATAAAACCAAAGCTGAAAGATTTAAAAAGCCCATAAACATTTTGCAACCTGGCACGACTTTATGTTGTTTCTACAAATATAATATGGCAACATTTCTTTAAACGATATGTTTTTATGTTGATAATGGCTTCATTCCTAAAAATAGAACCAAACACCTTAAGTGCCCATACACAAACAATAACACATTGATTGAGATTTCAATATATTTTATACCAAGCTAATATTGTCTTTCCCTACCCTTAAACCTTAGAGAGGACTTCATTTTTGCTGTCATTGCGAGTGAGTATGTTCCAGACCCACGTACATGAAGCACCACACATAAATATATGATAATAACTATTGTAGCACTTGTAACATTAGAATTAATTTTCTGTAACCAAGGTCACTTGTTATTTGGAGTCAGCAATGACTGACACCTGACGATTTTGATATTTTTTACAGTAACTGCCATCGTTTCATATTTCATTATGTAGATATGAAAATACAACTCATACAAAATGTATGTATGTCTCAACAACTCAGATTAATAGTTGTACAAATGTCAATTTAAAATCTTAAGTACACTTGATTCCTCTTTTACAGTATGTACAATGTATTTACTGAATTGATGACTTATGTTACATTTCCAGCATTTTTACTGATTACTGATTCTGCTTGGCTCTTCTTAACATTTGTGAGATCATGGATGGGCTCTTTTGAGCTTCCATTGCTGAATGTTCCAGAGACTCAGAAGTGGAGTTTACAGATCCACTTTTAAAGCTGATAGGTTTGTCTTTAGAGTGTGATGATGCAAAAATCGTGTTGTCTGCACCTGATCGAGATCTGAATGACCCAGAAACAGAACTTCTCAAAGAGACCGTATCCAACATCTCATCCTCACTCACTGGAAATAGAGATCAAGAGAATATTGGTTGATTTTTCATTTTTAGAAGAATATACTGACATGTTTTTTATATATATATATATGTAATAAAAAAATATAATAACTACATTAAAAACAAAATGCTGTGTTTTAAAGGGACAACCCCAGCAGTTGGGTTAATTAACCCCAAAAAATGTTAATATTTGACCCAACAATGGGTCAAAACAACACAGCATAGGTTAAATTATAAACAAACGAGTTTGTCCCTTTTTGACCCAATGCTGGGTTAAAATTAACCGAGTATAAGTTTTCAAAACATTAGAAAAAACAAAAAAATGTGCTGTAATAATGAAATCATTTACTGTTTATATTTTTTTAGATTATTAGATTTTTAGATGATGATAAGATCTAAGGAAATAAAAATATTCAGAAAATATCTGAATATTCAAATATTTTTTTGGGGGGTCACTATATTTAAATAACTAAGAAAATATACTTACCAAATTGTCGTATAACCGTGTTATAATTTGATCCATCTCCAAAGCTGACAGGTCTTTCTTTAGAGCATGATGATGCAAAAATTGAGCTGTTGTGTGATCGAGATCTGAATGAACCATAACCAGAACTTCCCAGAGAGACTGTATCAGATATGTTATCTCCTCTAACTAGAAACAAGAAAAAAGCTTGTTACATAGCATGAAAATTTGATTAATATACCACATATAGTAAGACTTGATACAAAAAAATAAAAAATGCCACTTTTATTACAACGTATAATTAAAAAAAGTTTTCTTTAACATGACTCTAAAGGGGGTCGTACACTTAATGGGGAAGTGCTGAGCCGCGTCGCGTCTAGGACAACTCTGTTATGAATGTGGTAGAATCGAGAGGTTTTCTGTATTAATGCGCTGTTTTTCCGTTATTCCCAAACAACTAAATGCCTCTTGCAGCTTATGGTGAAGTCAGTGTGTACATTAAAGATGATTTCAGTCAAATAACATCTAATTGAATGTTAAATTATGCGAATGGTGCGTTTTTATTAAGCGGAGTGCCGCTGCCAGGCGCCAAATGGCGTGAGTTCATTTTTACAAACAATGGAGCTACGCTGCGCTCGGCGCTTCCTCTTCCGGTGTGCGGCCCCTTTAAGAACCTTGCAGTGCACCCGACTTTAGAACTTCTGCTTTCAGTTTCAAACTCCCTGCTCTCACTGAGGGGTCAAGAGTAATGTTTTTTTATTTGTGTTTTAGACCAGTGGTTCTCAAACTTTTTGTACTGTGCCCCCCAAATAAAGACTTAATCTTATTAAAATAATCAAATAAAGAAATCTTAACCAAAGAATTTTAATCAAACCAAAAACATACTCAGTTATACAATGCTGCAACATCAATTCCTTTTGTTGGTGGTTTCTTTTTTCTGATGTTTAACTGCATAAAATTTATGATAAATTTCTGTTACATAAAATGCCACAAAATCTGTGGCCCCCTGGATCCATCTTAGGGCCGCCAGTTTGAGAACCACTGTTTTAGACGACAGTGAGTGAATGTGATGATGTAAAAATGTAAGTGTTGTCTGTACCTGATAGCGATCTGAATGAACCTTAACCAAAACTTCCCAAAGAGACTGTATCAGACATCTCATCCTCACTCACTGAAAAAATAAATCATGAAAAATTGTTAGATCGTGAGAGAACATGTTCCATTTTTTTTACCTTGTTTTTAACACAATACTTTTCTTAAGATTAATCCTAGACTAAAATAAATGTTAGAGCTGCTAACTGAAAACAGCTTTTACTGACACATCTTAATACATCAGTGCCATTGTTTCGTCTCTTAATACATCAGTGCCGTTGTTTTGTCTCAAAATGCACATAAGTAGTGGTTACATGTTTGTAAATACTACTTATATGTCCTAATCCTTGTCCAGTAATTTGGCCCTTGTCGTGCAATCACATTATTGGTGCGCATGTTAACATAGTCATTGATTCACCTACTTATTTGTGATCTTGCTCTCTCTCCTGCTTTCCTTCTCTCCTCCACCTCCTGTAAAATCTTTCTGTCTATTTCAAAACAGCAGCCGTTGTTTTCCATCACTGTCTCTTCTATCTTCTCCAGCAGATTTTTGATCTGAGTGTCATCACTGCTGTTGTTATTGTTGAGAACATGATATCTGTTCCCACATTTCTCCACCAGCCACTGGAGATCCTCTCCTTCACTCTCAATGTGTTGCTCTATAGATGTGTCTCCTAGAAAGTCTCCATGAGTGAAGAGCACTATAGTGTGACTCCAGACTCTCTCACCGAGAAGATCCACATACCCCTGAAATACTTTTCTCTCATCCTCTTTAAATCTAGTGTCCACTCGTATTACCAGTAGAACAACATGAGGTCCTGGAGGACACAGAGACACACTGAGTAAAATCTCTTGTTTCAGTAACTCATTGCTCTTTTCTACAGGTATTTTCTTCCACCATCCTGGAGCTTCTATGACAGTGATGTGTCTGTCTGCTACTTCTCTCTGTCTCTTCACACACTGAGCAGTTCTCTTCAAGTCAAACTCTTCTCTGTTCAGGATGATGTTTCCTGATGAACTCTTCCCAGAATATCTATACCCCATTAACACAATCCTCAACTCTGAGAGCTTCTGAGTGTCACCTGCAGTAAATACATAAAACACACTTGTGCAAAATTGTATTTGTATTTTACAGTGGAAATCAATGTAAGGTTTAACAAAATTATAAACGTCCTTTTAATAAAAACATAATTAGTAACATTTCACAGTAGAAGCAATTTACAGTAAATAAAAGGTTAAAGGACATTCCCATTTTCTCTCTTCACATTTGACATTTTTTTTATAATTTCTGTTTTTCTTCTGCTTTATGAGTTACATTAGTGTGTTTTACATGATATATTGCGGCATTAAATAAATGTTTCTAGCATTACTTTAGTGTCTTCTCTGATAGTATTTAGTATTTTGTGTGTATGTTATACATAAAAACAATATCATAATATTACAGGCCAGCTGTTGGGTGATTCTCACGAAACCACAGAAACATCATGGCAGTAAAGATTTCTATTATAAAACATACAATACGGTAACACAAAAAATGATCATAATAAAGATAATTGTGTTCTCTACCTTGGACAAAACATAATTTTGACTTTGGAATTAATTATTTATGTTTTATTGCTTTTTCTGCTGAAACGCTCATAACTGTAACACGTCCTGATATGTCTGACTGCATTATATGTTGTAACTTTAACAGAGTAAAACTTAAATATTGTGAAAAACAATTGGATGGTCTACAAAAACTACAAAAAAATTATTGACAGAATATTCATGTATAATAAAAATGAAGAAATAGTGGAAGAAAGAAGTGTCCTTGACTGATATTCTCAGCCTCCATGACATTTTTTAAAGGCCGTTTAAACACACAAATACATTAACATTAAGTTTGATTTTATGTGAAGAGACACATCCACTAGTACCTTTTAAATGGCTAACAAATTAACAAATTGCTTTATATTTTTCCTAGTAAAAAAACTTAATATTCTCTTGTCACGCTGTGTACACAACTTTTCCCTTCTCATTACCGATACTTAAAAGAAATTTTACATGTATAATATTCTATTAAAATTTCATTCATTAACGTCTTATTATGTATGATTAATAAAAACTTGCTTAGGCATCATGGCTTCGCTTGTTTTTAGCAAAACATGCAATGAGATTAACAGTTTTAAATGGTTACGGTAATGAGAATTTTTAATGCCTTTTTTTGTAAAAAAGAATTAAAAATTATGTTAAACTGTCAGTAAAAGTTTTGAAATTAATGCCTTTAAACATGTCATACCTTGTTTTGAATGAATATAAAGAGAATTTGTTGATACAAGTGTTTTAAGAGAATCAATATGTTTGACATTGAAAGCAAGATTTCAGGAGAATCACCCTGTTAGACTTTACACCAGCAGTGCTGTGATTCAGCCGTAAACATCAGATTGCACATGATGAAATGAAGTCTAACAGCACAATTGTGTGTCATGTTGCTTTAATGTTCAGACACCAGGGGCCTGTTTCAGAAAGGAGGTTTAGTGAAAACTCTGAGTATATTAACCCTGAAATGAGGGAAACTCTGGTTTTCCATTTCAGAATGTGAGGTATGTCAAACCCGAGAAAGCGAGGTAACTCAAGCCCGTTTTTAAAGGAGAGGTAACTTATACTCAGAGTCAGTAACCATAGTAACTTACTCTGTGAACATAACCTGGTCGGAAGCAGGTTTTCTTTGGTAAACCCAGAGTTTATTTCCATCTCCTCTCCTTTCAAAGCACAAGTGGTGTAACTCATTCATTCATTCATTAATACAGTCATTCATGGCACACATTTTGATCACACAGAGACCACCTCAGTGACTTATATGTCATATGTGCTTTTATAGAGGATTCATGAAGAGGCTGCATTAATTCATAGGGATGTACTTTGATTTCAGGAGAGCAATTTTGTCATTTCCCTGTGCATTTTTATTAAAACTGTACCATTTTTCTTTACAGTGAATTAGATATATCAAAATATATCTCATCCATCCTTACATCAATAACATTAGCCACATACATGTATTACATCAGAGCATAATTTTCTATGGACAATGAGAAATTACTTAATAAAGTGCATAAATAAAGTGCATGAATAAAGAAATTAATAAATACAGACAATAAATAAGTAATTTTGACGTGTAGCCATTCCAACAGAAATCTGCTCACAGCAGGGTTCGAACCGGCGATCAGTCTAACTTTGCAAGACAGTCTGACGCCCTACAGGTGTCCTATACACCATGATGTCTCACTCGCGTAACTAGAGCACTCATGGCGAGTGAGAACATATTTCTGTTGTTTCATTCATTTAATGATTAATTTGTTTGTTTATTGGTACATTTATCTATTTATTCATTTAAACTTAAGTCATTTTCAGGACATCAGTAAATCCACTGTATACAGAGAGGAAAGTGTGCCTCACTCTCAAGTGCTTTCTGCCGCCATGTTGCTTTTTTTAGTGCCGTTGCCATTGTGAATCGTAATATCGGAGCTCCATTGATGATGGCTTTTTATAGTCGTGGTGCACGCGCTTACCCAGAGTAAATTGAACTAACTCAAATCAGCTGTTCTGAAACCAAAAACTCAAAGTTTCTAATTTCTAAGTAAACCAACTCTGAGTTCAAGGTTTAACCTAGAGCTGGTTGAACCTCCTTATTGAAACGGCCCCTGAATGTTCTCAGTGTGTAGATCAGTGCTGTGTTATTTACTCACTCATCTGAGATCTGATCATCTCTCTCTGTTTCTTTATCTTCTTCATTCGTTTTTTAGCTCTCTCTTCTGCTCTCCTTCGTTCTTTCATCCTCTGTAAAATCTTTCTGTCTATTTCAAAATGGCAGCCGTTGTTTTCCATCACTGTCTCTTCTATCTTCTCCAGCAGATGTTTGATCTGAGTGTCATCACTGCTGTTGTTATTGTTGAGAACATGATATCTGTTCCCACATTTCTCCACCAGCCACTGGAGATCCTCTCCTTCACTCTCAATGTGTTGCTCTATAGATGTGTCTCCTAGAAAGTCTCCATGAGTGAAGAGCACTATAGTGTGACTCCAGACTCTCTCACCGAGAAGATCCACATACCCCTGAAATACTTTTCTCTCATCCTCTGTAAATAGAGAGTCCCCAGGTATAACCAGTAGAACAGCATGAGGCCCTGGAGGACACAGAGACACACTGAGTAAAATCTCTTGTTTCAGTAACTCAGGGCTCTGATCTACAGGTTCATTAATCCACCATCCTGGAGCTTCTATGACAGTGATGTGTCTGTCTGCTACTTCTCTCTGTCTCTTCACACACTGAGCAGTTCTCTTCAAGTCAAACTCTTCTCTGTTCAGGATGATGTTTCCTGATGAACTCTTTCCAGCTCCTCTAGACCCCATTAACACAATCCTCAACTCTGAGAGATGATGGGAGTCACCTGTAACAAATACACAAAACACACCTAAATGTAAAATGTATGAATAACCATATACTTGAAAGTTGAAATCAATATCCAGATTTACAATATATTTGAATATGTGTGACTTTAAAGTTTGCTCACACACAGAAATAATCTCTATCAATTATCACCGATGATCCACTAGATGTACGTGGTGGTGTTTGTGTCCATTGTAATTTTCTTATTTTTATATTGTTTTGGGGTGGGATATTTCTGGGAAGCAACCTTTGGCCAGTGGTGTGTAGCGCACATCCAATAGGCCTACCTGTAATTACATGCAGCTAAGGGCGGACTTAAAAAAGCAGGAACCAGACAAAAGGCAGCTGTAAAAGTAGCTGATGCAGACAAAAGTGCAAATAATTAAATAACCAAATTAATAATAATTAATGAATCAAAAATACATTTCCAAAACATTTCCTGTGTGACTTGTTTGATATTTTCAAGGTTTGTAATTTCTTCTTATATTGATATTGTGCATAATCTTCGTGTGGAAGTATTTGAAAAGTCAATGGAAAGGTCACTTGTGATGAACTCTTTCATTAGGCTATGTGACCATACATTTTACCACCTATGCTTATCTGTATATTATAAGGTCAAGATCTGTTAAAAGCAGATTTTGTCTATGGTATATTAACTTTATATCAGTTAATGAAATATAGATCTAAGAACTATAAAATACACATGCAGTTGACTGAAAATTAAAGCAATATCACACTCACAGTCCAGCAGACCCCCTGCAGCATGACCATAAGCATCAGGCTGCAGACTGTAATGAACAGCATGTCTGTAAGTGTGATGTTGCATTAATGTTCAGTAAATAAACTTACCATTTACTATTTTTATTATTATGAATAAGGATTTTTTGCACACAACGTGCAGAATTAGTTCAAACATTGATAGAATCATTGTTAGCGAGTTGAACTTAATAACTGGACCCATCCATTTATCATCAAATTATTTGTTGAGATGATTCATTGATTGAAATGATTCATCAAATCATTCATTGAGATGAACTTACCTGGAAAACTTAAAAAAGCTGTTTATTTAATGATTGTGAAATTATGCATTGAACTGCCACATTCATTCACAATAAATTTACACAGCAGTGTTATGATTCACTTACCTTCTCTGCTCCTTCTGTATGGAAATCTATGTGTCTTGTGCCACATTCCTCTTCTCTGAAGCATTTTCTTCCGTTTTTCTTTAAATATGCCATTGAAATAGCCAAAATTAATTTTATGTATTTTAATCACTACATATGATAAACCAACAATTCTTTCACAAATTGGATGTGAACCTACTCGGGAAAACTAAAGGGATTTTTATTTAGAAAACTTTCTTTAACTTAGAGAAAGTTTTCATAAGGCTTCTGAAAACTAATAAATGTAATACACAATCTGAATGGAGTAGTATTATTCTTGTACAGTACTTTTCATCTTATTTGNAATAGTCACCAAACAGGAAGTGAATGCAGAGGCAGCAGAGGGGTGGAACGGGGTCAGTAGTCTGGTGACAGCTCCCTCTGCTGGCTGGGCGTTACAAATATAAGGTAATGTATTTGAACTGTTTGTAAATGACACTGTAGCAAATTACAGGAATAGGAAGAAGGAAACCAAATTTTTTAAATAAAATAAACAAACAACAAAACGAAAGTAAAGGGCCGACAGCTCCCTCACGGTCGACTGCCAGCCACACAAACACAATAAAACATAACATAAAATCCAGGCCTGGTTCTCTCTCGTCCTTCACTACTGTCGCTCCTCCTTTTATGCTTCCGGAGCTCCTCCGTGAGAGATGCGAGACCGGTGCAACGCGCAGCTGACACTCGTTATCACTCGCGCCACCGGCCTCGCACCGTTCCCTCACGACCCTCGTCCCGCTCTGCTTGTCACAGACACTTTACTGACTATGACATGGTGTGACTAGACTTTGCTTTGTTGAATTCTTCCATGGTAATTAAATCCACCATATACACACAGTCATATCTTATTACTCCTCCTATGCTATAAACGTTACATTATCTGTTTCAGCATGTTTTTAGGCAGGTTAACTCGTCTTGCATTATTCACTCAAAAAAACAATTCATTGGTTGAACTCAATTTAATTGAGGGCAGGATTTCCATCCAATACATATGTGTTGGTCCTACTCATAAAAAACAGACTAGTTCAATAAAATTTAATTGAGTTGGTCCAACTCAATTTTAATAAATACAGTTTAGATAAAACTTACAGACTTATACAATGAAATGTAATTGGGTTGACCCAAATTGATTTGATCAAATAAGAGTTAAAATGAAATGTTTATGTGTGATCTTTATGCTTGCCAAACTCAAATAAAACACTAGAAATGTAAAAAAAATTGTGTGAAAGTATTTTTTTATTGTTCCACTTTAGAGACAATTATTTAAACTATTGCTTAACTTTAGCTTAAACTTTCTGTAACATCATAAAAATACACATTTTAAGAAATATTTAAATGTATGTCTGGAAATTTGTAAAAACAAGTAAATATTAAACTGTACAATCTTTTACAAAATAGCTGTTAAAGTACACATTGTAACAATTTTCAATTGCATGTCAGTAAATTAAAGTAAAGTTGAACAATTCATAAAACAGGTGTACAAGTTAAACTGTACAATGTATTAAAGTAGCTATGAAAGTGCACATTTTCAAAATGCATGCATGCTTGTTACACATGTTACATGTATTTACTATAGTATTTAACATAATTATGCGTAATTACATGTAACTAACCCTGAACCAAACCCTAATCCTAACCCTATAGTAAGTACATGTAGTTAATTTCTATTACTCAGTACTTAAATGTATAATTACACTGTAACACTGGCACTGTAAAATAAAGTGTAACTGAAAAAACTATTCATAAAAGATAAGTTAAACTGTACACTTATTTAACCAAATAAGCTACATTATGTTACAGTCAGAACACATTTTAAAACACCTCTGTAAATTTGCAGGTGACAAACATTAACAAACCTTACAACAGTCCTCAAATGTACATGTCATTCAAACAGCTTAATTTTAAGCTGCTGAATCTTTGTGGTCAGTTTATGTCCATCAAAGTTCATTAGGATTTTCTGGATAAACTCAAAGGTGTTCTTGAGGTTGTCAGGAAAGCTTAGGTCAAGGGCATAAATTAGACCGTTCAGCATGATGAATGCCAAAATCACACAGTCTAGGTTACTCATAACCTTGATGCCCTCGATCACAATTCCTACATCTCGTTTTGTAGAACCGTCTCCTCGGATTGTGTAAATCCCCATGACAGTGTTTGCAATGCCCTTTTCTGCATCCTCAATGGCTGAGGCCTAGACAAAACACAGAACATTACATGACATAAGGTTAAGTTTGATACAACAGCTAACTCTAGTTTACATTAGGGCATCGCTTATTTGCTTAAAATATATTGTTTTTCTTTCGTATAAACACAGCGTTTTGTTTCAACGTTATGCAACACCACTTCATAAACTATAAGTGTAAAGAGAATTTTATAATGACATGACGACAAACACAGATGCAACATTTCCTTTAACAGCAGCATGTTCTATACATCATTACATGATTATGTCATTTCGACATCACCTTAAAATATGAATGTAATTTTGGGCATATTACAATTGAGGTGTTTATATGAAGCATTTTTATTTGAATTGGACTTTAAAAACTACCTACCTAAAAAGGAGCTACCTCACTCATTTCCCTTATAGGAGTAGTTCATCTGAGAAATGAAAATTCTGTCATCGTTTACTCACCTTCTTGTCATTTTAAACCTGTATGAATTTCTGTCTTTTGCAGAGCACAAAAGAAGATATTTTGAAGAATGGAACTGAATCAAAACTGTTTGTCGCCATTCACTTTGATTGCATGGACACAAAACCAATCCAAGTCAATGGGNACTGCCGGGTTACTCAAAAGTGAAGACTTACCAAACTTGAGGTCCAAGTAGAAGTCCATTGTTTTTTGGATCTTTAAAATCTAGTTCCAAGCTTGATTTAACTTTTACTTTCCTATTCTATCTGACAGGTGCCAAAACATGTCAAAAGCTGACACACCGGTTCTCTGAAAGGGTGGCGATTGGGTTCTGTTAAATTACGTGCTGAAGGACTATGGAGCCAGAAATATGACAAAACAATCTGAATTTGAATTTCGTAAATCTGAATTATTGACAAGTGTCAATACTGAATATTATATGGGAGTTAAAATAGTTTTGAATTAGATTTTGATTTCGAATTTGAATTTTTTTTACTTGAATATTGAACATTTGAAATTTAACACAATTGCTTTAGTTTCACAATTGCTTGTTTATTCATTTTCTCTCTATTGTAGCATTAAATGTTATATATAACTTTTATTGCAGCGTGCCACGTATGTCATTGACTTTGCAGGACCCACAAACGTTCTTTATAAAAATTGTATACATGTCTAATATATTAAATGTATATGCACCCACAAACGCTCAAAGCCAGCGCGCATAGTGGGGCAGCTACACTCAAAAAAACAATTCATTGGTTGAACTCAATTTAATTGAGGGCAGGATTTCCATCCAATACATATGTGTTGGTCCTACTCATAAAAAACAAACTCATTCAATAAAATTTAATTGAGTTGGTCCAACTCAATTTTAATAAATACAGTTTAGATAAAACTTACAGACTTTTACAATGAAATGTAATTGGGTTGACCCAACTTGATTTGATCAAATAGAGTTAAAATGAAATGTTTATGTTTGATCTTTATACTTGCCAAACTCAAATAAAACACTAGAAATGTAAAAAAAATTGTGTGAAAGTATTTTTTTATTGTTCCACTTTAGAGACAATTATTTAAACCAACTTTAGCTTAATCTTTCTGTAACAGCATAAAAGTACACATTTTAAGAAATGTTTAAATGTATGTCTGGAAATTTGTAAAACGGGTAAATATTAAACCGTACAATCTTTTACAAAAGTAGCTTTGAAAGTACACATTGTAACAATTTTCAATTGCATGTCAGTAAATTAAAGTAAAGTTGAACAATTCATGAAACAGGTGTACAAGTTAAACTGTACAATGTATTAAAGTAGCTATGAAAGTGCACATTTTCAAAATGCATGTCTGAAAAAACTATTCATAAAAGATAACAGTTAAACTGTACACTTATTTAACCAAATAAGCTACATTATGTTACAGTCAGAACACATTTTAAAACATTTAAAACACCTCTGTAAATTTGCAGGTGACAAACATTAACAAACCTTACAACAGTCCTCAAATGTACATGTCATTCAAACAGCTTAATTTTAAGATGCTGGATCTTTGTGGTCAGCTTATGTCCATCCAAGTTCATTAGGATTTTCTGGATAAACTCATAGGTGTTCTTGAGGTTGTCAGGAAAGCTTAGGTCAAGAGCATAAATTAGACCGTTCAGCATGATGAATGCCAAAATCACACAGTCTAGGTTACTCATAACCTTGATGCCCTCGATCACAATTCCTACATCATCTCGTTTTGTAGAACCGTCTCCTCGGATTGTGTAAATCCCCATGACAGTGTTTGCAATGCCCTTTTCTGCATCCTCAATGGCTGAGGCCTAGACAAAACACAGAACATTACATGACATAAGGTTAAGTTTGATACAACAGCTAACTCTAGTTTACATTAGGGCATCGCTTATTTGCTTAAAATATATTATGTTTTTCTTTCGTATAAACACAGCGTTTTGTTTCAACGTTATGCAACACCACTTCATAAACTATAAGTGTAAAGAGAATTTTATAATGACATGACGACAAACACAGATGCAACATTTCCTTTAACAGCAGCATGTTCTATACATCATTACATGATTATGTCATTTCGACATCACCTTAAAATATGAATGTAATTTTGGGCATATTACAATTGAGGTGTTTATATGAAGCATTTTTATTTGAATTGGACTTTAAAAACTACCTACCTAAAAAGGAGCTACCTCACTCATTTCCCTTATAGGAGTAGTTCATCTGAGAAATGAAAATTCTGTCATCGTTTACTCACCTTCTTGTCATTTTAAACCTGTATGAATTTCTGTCTTTTGCAGAGCACAAAAGAAGATATTTTGAAGAATGGAACTGAATCAAAACTGTTTGTCGCCATTCACTTTGATTGCATGGACACAAAACCAATCCAAGTCAATGGGACCCACGGTTTTCTGTTACCAACATTCTTCAAAATATCTTTTGTGTTCTGCAGAAGGTGAGTAAATGATGACAGAATTTTCATTTTGGGGTGAATTATCCCTTTAAACGGTAAGTTCACCCAAAATTCAAATGAAAAAAAAAAATCAGATGAACACGTGTCCGGCTTCTGACTCACAACCCGGACATGTGTTCGTCTAATTGTTCTCGTGGTCGCACACGATACACTGACAAGAGAGCGGAGAATATACTGATTAAAGACATTATTTTGGTTTGTTTTTTCACACATAAAGCATTCTTGTCGCATCAAAAAATTGAATTGAACCACTATGAGCGGATGGACCAATTTAACGATGTCTTTAGTACTTTTCTGGACCTTGACAAAATCTATAACCGTTAAGTCTATGAGGAGGCCTGGAAATCTCTCGGATGTCACCGAAATATCTCAAAACATGTTTAACGTCATGTGGGTGGGTAAAAAAAAATCACACAAATTTGATTTTTGGGTGCACTTTTCCTTTAACTCAGCGCTGCGCAGATTGACTGGGTTAAGGCCTAATGGTTAGAGAGTCGGACTCGTGACCAGAAGGTTGCCGGTTGGATTCTCAGGGTCGGTGGGTAACAACTGAGGTGCCCTTGAACAAGGCACCTTACCCCCACTTGCTCCCCGGGCGCTGCAGTGCCAATTGCTCCGGGTGTACGTGTGTTCACCACTTGCTGTGCGTGTGCTCACTACTCACTCTCTGGATGGGTTAAATGCAGAGGTCACATTTCGGGTATGGGTCACCATATCTGACTAATAGGTCACTTTCACTTTATTGTCATATGCCGATCGATCTGCACAGCACAGCACCGCATAAAGAAAGCTTGTTCAGGTGTGTTTTATTTGGGTCGGGGCTAAACTCTGTAGGAAAGTGGATTTGAGCCAGATTTGAGTAACACTGCTTTAAGACATTGTCAATTTTCTGTCAATACCTAAATGTTATAAAGCTGCTATGAAGTGATGTGGATTATAAACAAAAAATACACTTACCACATAATCCTTAAAGAAAGAGTCTGGATCTTCATTGAGGTAGAGAATAAGGACTTTCAGGATGCACTCTCTCTTGATGTTAATGTTGTCACACTACAGCAGCAAGGAAAGCAAGAATGATATTTTAGCCAAATGTGGAAAGCTGTACAATACCTTCTTTAAACAGATGTTCCATGCATTTGTACTAACAGAGTCTGTGATCATCATGGCATTTTTGATCTTCTGCCCTTTAACTCCTCCTCTGCTCTGTAAGATCTGCATCAGTTTGTCTGAAAAGCGGTCCAGCTCTGATAGGAATGTTGATTGCAGTGGCTTAGTAGTGATCCGCATAAACTCAGCATTCACCTTAAAAAAGATCAAACCCAGAAATTTGTTGTGGTTATTCCTGTTACTGCCATAAAAAGCCACTAACTAAAACATTTCATAGCACATTTACTTACTTCACTCTGCTGAAAAAGAGCAGGCCATTGATTCTTGAACTCCTCTATCATGGGCCTTTGCTCTACAATCTGCTGACGCCTGTAGGAGAACGTTTTTTCCATTTTTGCTTTTATGACTACTTCATTGTCACGCTTTTTCACTTCTGTCAACAAAGCTATTCTCTCCTGCTCCAATCTTTCTGTGGATTCACCTTTTGGATGCAAATGAATGTAATTGACCTCAGCCTTTTTTGGTTTCTTGATGTTGGCAGCAGGTTTGCCTTGTCCTTTGCGTTTATTCCGCAACGAATTTACACAGACTTCTGGATGCCCGAGCCTGCAAAGCTTTGTGCGATAATTTTGCATCTTGTACTTAAGTGACTGCTTCCATCCCCAAAATCCTGTCTTGGAACCCAGCTGCCCCAAACAAGGATGGGCCCTAGTTAAAGCTGCTGCTACCTCCTCACATTGGTAGTCTTTGGGATATTTTGTGTATTTTACCATTTCTTGGGCTAGTGCATTAAGAACGATTCCTTTCAGCTTTGGGCCAGGATTAAAGTATGTCCCGTTGGTCTCAAACGCTGCATTCTTAAAGCTTAGCTCAAACTCTGCCTCATAAAAGTAAACTTGGGGACCACAAAAACTTTGGGCCATGGGGACAAACCTGAAGGTGTTTCTGTAGATGTAGATGAGTGAGGAGCAGATGCATACTGTCTATCATCACAGGACGAGTCAATTGATGAGGTTTGTGGTTCTGAACAAGTGGTTGTCTCATCAAATGTATTCACTGGGTATAATGTGATGAAGGGTTCATCAATGTGGGGCTCCACAAGTGACGAGGCAGGCAAGTAAATTACCTTTAGCGTGCTTTTGTGTTCGATTTCAGAAACAGAAGTTAAGTTCATGAACTCTTTGAAGTCAGTATCAAAGTATTGCAACCGGAAATCCTCTCCGGTTGCAATACCGGTGTTCCTCCTAATGGAACACCTTTAATCTAATGGAAAAGAGAAAGAAGAGAACCAAAAAACATCAAATTTGTTTTTTCACTTTGAATTAAAATATGACAGACCTTGTAAAATCAAGGCTAAAATTCTCAGAATCTAATTACGAGATAAGAATCAATTGTATTTAGTATTTTTTTAACAAAGTCATTCTACATAAATGACTAAAATAATTACTGTTTACACACTCACATTTAATAAGATTTACCAAAAGAGAGCCAAAACAAGTTGAGATGGCCTTCAGACTAGGATTATACTAACCTTCAATAATGATGAATCTTCTCAATCTCACCATACGTAAACCTCCAACCATGTATTCCACAAGGGGGTATGGGTCTTTTAAATCACAAAGCTCAATCAAGTCAAGCTGTTTAGTGGCTAAGACAGTCAACTCAAACCCTCTATAATGCTCCCTATACCAAGTACATAAAGGTTTCACAAGGAAACACAACTTATCCTTAAGAATACATAGTTTAAGGATCTCGTTGAATTTAGGCAGTCCTTCTACAGATCCATGCACAATAAGCATGCCCTCACTGTAATGTATACCACTGCAAGACCTGTGTCACATTTGGGTATCTTTGATTCACTGTACACGCTACTTTCTCATTAAGGACATCAACAGGCATAACTGAGACATCAGTGACCTCCAAGGATGACTTCTTGACACTCAAGGAGTGTGTGCTATAGGCTAACATGAACTGGTGTTTGATAGCTAACGAACGAGCTATATTTTTAAAACAATTAGTATGATGGGCTACCTGCTTGAAGAAGCTATGTTTAGCCTCAAATCTCATTGTCCACAGTCCAATAAGAGGCCCGAAGCAACGGATCATTTGTGGATAGTGCTCTAAATAGTGATGTTTCAGTTTTAGCGTGACATGAGGAAAGACTTCAAGATAGCGCTGTTTGTGTTCATAAATCTTGGCCTCAAGATATGCAATGGTCTCATCTGTGTGAACAGGGGCTACAACCAGTTTGACGATGTCTTTAAGATCTAAGATGACCTGCCAGGCTGGCTCATCTTCTGGCACCATTGGCCCAATGATGAAAGGAAGCAATTTTAGCAGGGTCCAATTTTCATGTGCATTGCCACCTATAGTTTTGCG
>NW_026634553.1:0-1609 GCF_024868665.1 Triplophysa rosa
ACAAACATGAAATAAGACACAGGTGAAACCAGTTACAATAACGAGACACAAGGCATAATGGGAAATGGAGTCCTACAAAACAAGCAAAAACACAGAGCACTATGGCGCCCTCAGGTGGCGAACAGAGGCGCCAGCCACAGGACATGACATAGCCCCCCTCTAAGGGCGGGTTCCAGATGCCCTTATATGACAGTCCAGGAGGGTGGAGGAGCGAAGGTGGAACAGGCGGAGGGATGGAGGGCCAGGCCCGTGAAGGGGCACAGGGCTAGGGCCGTGGTGCAGAGGCGGACCTGGGCCATGGTGGCCGTCTGAAGGCCAGGGAGGTGCAGGTTGGTCTTGAGGCCAGGGAGGCGCAGGCTGGACAGGAGGCGCAGGCTGGACAGGGCTGGATGCCGGCTGGACAGGGCTGGGCATGACAGGCAGTGCTGGAAGCCTGGGCGTGGCGGTCATCTTCAGAATCAGAATCAGAATCAGAATCAGATCTTTGCAGCAGGCTCAGGCGAGGCGGCAATCATGGCAGCGGGCTCAGGCGAGGTGGCCATCTTCGCAGCGGGCTCTGGAGTGGCAGAGCAATGCACAGGCCAAACACACACCAACGCAGCAACCATCACCAGCGGGGCAGACTCCCAGGACAGGACCCCAGGAGCAGACACCTCCATGACCACCGGACTTGTGACCACCGGCTTGGCGGCCATGGCGGCTGGAGTCTCTGGCTTGGCGGCCATGACGGTTGGAGACTCTGGCTTGGCGGCCATGATGGCTGGAGACTCTGGCTTGGCGCCATGACGGCTGGAGACTCTGGCTTGGTGGCCATGACGGCTGGAGACTCTGGCTTGGCGGCCTTGACGGCTGGAGACTCTGGCTTGGCGGCCTTGACGGCTGGAGACTCTGGCTTGGCGGCCGTGACGGCTGGAGACTCTGGCTTGGCGGCCATCTTGCAAGCAAACTCTGGAGAAGCAGCCATCAGCACAGGGCTGTCCAGCATCAGTGTGGGACATGCAGGCTTCCACGACTGACCTGATTCCATGACCCGCAGAGCCTGAGGTCTACTGCCCCCCAAAGAAATATTTAGGCGACGCTTCCTCCTCAGCCTCACCCACGGTGAAGGGAGAGCCACATGACAACAGTGGTCAATAAATACAGCCAAGGACCCTCGAGGACCATAACGGGATATTATGCGTTGATACTGATCATGAAGGCTGTCACAAAATAGCTCTATTAATACACAGTCTGGATACTTTTATTAATGGGAAATGTCCAAGAAAGTGTGTACATGGTCCTCGAGGGAACTTTTACCTTGGCTGAGACAGGCTAATCGAACTGCTGGATCCATTGATTGGTCAATCATTATGTCACGTACTGTATAGCAGCAGGGAAAACAGGCGAGCGGATCCATGTGCAGTAAAGTTCTTTTAATCAATTCACAAAGTGAGTATAATCCACAATGGAACACGGCAGGGTGACACAAGGCATAACAAACAACAACGATCGACAAAGCACAACTGAACAAAGGGGCAATATACAGTATATACACAAGAGAAGAGACAAACATGAAATAAGACACAGGTGAAACCAGTTACAATAACGAGACACAAGGCATAATGGGAAA
>NW_026634553.1:6618-9591 GCF_024868665.1 Triplophysa rosa
TTTTGCTTACTTAAAATTGTTCAAAATTAAAAGGAGTCAACAACAGTACAACAAACTCAAAACTTACTAGTTTTGCTTACTTAAAATTGGGAACATCATAACTCAAAAAATTTGATGTAACTGATTACCTCAAATTTTTTGAGTTTTCCCAACTTATTCGGGTTTACAGTAAAGCAGCCTATTTTTAAAGCGACAACGAGCAACTTCTGCTCACTGTTGCCCCACGTGGTTGATAAGCGGAATTGTCTGTTTACAGCGTCGTAAAAACTGTCGCAAAGATTTCCCGCTGTCAAAGTCACATAGATCTTTATGCTTGCCCATTTTTTTTCCATTAAAGGTAAACACCACCGTTTTTACATATGTCACTATGTTCTTCCCTCAACTTAGACGAGTTGATACATATCTGTCCCGTCTCAGTGCGTGTACTTAATCGCTCTAGCGCGCGGCACCACTATGTTAGCGTTTAGCTTAGCACCATTCATTCCATTCATTCCTTAGGATCCAAATAGGGATGAATTTAGAAGCCACCAAACACTTCAATGTTTTTCCTATTTAAGGATGGTTACACGAGTAGTTACACGAGTAAGTATGGTGACAAAATAAAACGTGCCGATTTTCTAAGCGGATAAAAGATGATAACTATAATGTATGGCAGAAGAGCACTTCGCAGCACTCCGACCTCGGCGCAGTAATATCATCACTCCACACAAAAACATAATGAAATTAATTGGAAATCTCAAAATAACCACACAACAAATAATTATCATTGACAACAGAATAAATAAAGCATTAATAAAACAGAGCAAACAGTGAAATATGCTGTCATGCTCAAAGCTGAAAAGCCCTTAACACCTCAATGACATTGTTCAAAATTCACTAATCTTTTAGGCTAGTTTAGAAAATAGATTTTATGATGTAGACTATAGCAATAGGCTCAGATAAGTGAGGATAAAAGGCAGAGAGGAAGTAGTGATGTGTAAACTTCCTGTGGAATGTGCCCTCCTCCTCTCAAGTATTCACTTGAGGTTTATTCATGATTCGCATGCGTTTGTGTGGCTAAATGGGAAGTGAGTAAGTAAAAAAAAAGGTGGGTCATTTCTACCAGTGCATTGGCTTTGTATATTAATATATTAAATGTTTTATTACGTTGTAAAAAAATCACTTTAGACATTAAATATCAGTTACATTTTTAAATAGATTAAATATTTGTCTTTCCTGGTAGTTTTTTTAAATACGAAAGGATTATTGATGTCATTCTGCAGGAAGTGACTTATGTTTTTCTGTGTCTTTGGTGTGTTATAAGTTGCCCATGCATGTATTAGACACATAAAATTGCAAAAATGAAAGTGTCAGAACAAAAGATGCATTCTATCTAATAGCGAATTCTCACCCAGACATGCCTGAAACGCCTCGTGTAACCACACCCCCACGAATTTACGTCATTTCGTGGTACGACTTGACTAAGACCGCCCAAATCTATATGCAAGTAAGGTGGCGTACTTGTAAATCTCATTGTATCGTCGCCACCGCAGCCATGTCGTGGAGACGCTGTGTGTTTCGTTGCGAAAAGAAAGCCTCTTTGTTTGCCCTTCCAAAAGATGAGACAACTAAAAACGAATGGTTACATTTTATTTACAATACTGTTCCAGAACAGTACAATCCGAATATTCAAGTGTGTGCAGTGCATTTCACAGATGATTGATTCATGAACCTGGGAGAGATCAAGGCTGGCTGTGTACGAAAGCTTTGGTTAAAAAGTAGGGCCATTCCAACCATTACAACTTCGCAAGGACAGTCTGGTGCTTCAGATTCGCAGCCTGTAAGTATATTTTCATTGTAAAAGACTTTGTTACGGACTAATGCGAGTTGAGTTTGTCGTGTGTTTGTGATCTGCAAATTCAGACATGCGCGCAACGTGAGAAAAGACCTAATAATCAGTAATTATGTTCCAACTAGAGGCAACAAATTTATTGTCTTTGTTGAGTCGCGACGAGACATGGCATAACACTGGTTGATCACTAACGGCCAAGGCCGGACTTACCATTGGCCTTGACTGGGCACCAGCCCAGGGGCCCCGCCCTTCAGGGGGCCCGCCTGCTCTCGTTCATTTGATTTGTTTAGTTATATGCCAGTCATTTTATTTTTCATTTAAACTTTGTGCATTGGCCTACCAAGGTTCAATAGCACTGCCTTATGTAAGGAATGATGTCGTTTAATTGGCTAAACGTTCCGTCAGTCATGTTGGCGTTTCCTGGTTGGTTATTTGTGGATTCTATCCATCATATTTACCTCAGTTGAAACCTGTCTGCTCGTTAAGACGCTTGTTCTAATGGCTGACAAGAGCAATCGCAGTGCGGCGCTTAATGAAAACCAAAAACCAAAAACCGAGAGACAAGAACGCGAAAGAACAGCATTTAGAAAATAATGATTTTTACACCCATGGCACCACACCTTGATCTTTAGGCAGAGAATCCAGAGCATACCTGTCACCATCTCCCGCCAGGCCGCCACCCTCCGGTTTTATTTCTTCTTTGAAACTCGCGGACCGACGGGAGCCGGAACGCGTTCACTGGGTGGCTCTGTGGCTTGAGCCGCTGCCTATTTGCCCTCACAGGCTGGCGCCCTTTGGTAGATGAAGTAGAGTATACTGAATACACCGCTATATGATTCCACTCCGCGTTATCCATTTGACGCTCGCTCCTCACAGTCTGTGTCCGCTCACTGAGCATAACAGATCGGTTCATCGACAGGTAGATGCAGTAGAGTCTACTAGCTGTTGTTACACTTTCTTTGCTTTTACAAAAAACGTGTTATGAAAAGTGTTCTGCAGACATCTCTGAATAAAAACTGGTAATATAGAGTTTATTTCTAATATTTCCCGTTCTGTGACCATAAGGGTTCTTGTAAATAATATGCAAACACTGTTAATATGCAAACACTGTTAAATCCATCCATGTAAATAAAAAATGAAAA
>NW_026634553.1:10981-13177 GCF_024868665.1 Triplophysa rosa
ACTATTTAAGCCATAATAAGACGTTTCATCTCATTATATGAATACAATTTTAATGTGCATTTCAAACTCATAGATCTGTCATATGCTTTACTGATGGAATTGCAATAGAATACTAATATTTTTAACACTTTACACTGTTGCATTTGTTAACATCAGTTAAGCATTAGATTACATGTCTGCATTTGTTAATCTTTATTTTCGGTATTTACTAATATTTTTACAAACATTGAACATGCACCATGAACTAACATGAACAGTTGTATTTGGCATTAACTAACAATAAACAAGATTAATAAATGCTGACTGTATTGTTCATTGTTGGTTTCATGTTAATGCAGGGATCTCAAGATCCTCCAGAAATACAGGCAAAACACACACATGTTCCTTTTTAGTAGTTTTCTTATTATGAATCAATAAATTTAATTTTAATATACATAATGGTAGGGCTGTATGATTATGTCAAAAACTGTAGTCCCCTTGATATTGTAATGTTGATTATTAATGTTGATTGGATTTTACATTTAAGTATGTTTGAAACTTCCTACACGCTATAAATGCACCACTTGTGGCCCCCACTGTCAAAACAAGCATTATAAATGTGTAAACCAATGAACAAGTGTCATTGTTGGTCATTGGAGAAAAAAACATTTACTAATGCTAAAAATGCTAAAACAACTCAAGCCCAGGGGCCCCCATCCTCCTAAGTCCGGCCCTGCTTATATGAAATAAATGAGAAATGAAAATAGGATAGGATAAAAGTGGTGAAAAAACACTCTGAATACTGTTTGCGATTCTAGTATTGTATTAGAATTGTTTACTTAAGTACTTATTGATATGAAGTTGTACATGTAACTCAACAGGAGAAATATAGGGTAAATGGATCTGCGAGACCAGAAACCACACTAATTCATGAGCAACGTTCTGACAGTAGAATGACAGAAATTATATAAAGGGTTTATGTGATTAGGGGGCTTAATCGCTTGCTAACAATGATTTACAGTTTGTACATTTTATTCTGTTCTGGATTAGTGCAGCAGCTGGTCAGGTGTTTGCTGAAGCTTTCGTCATAGAGACCGACAGTTACAAACATGTGTGAAAACTATTATTAAAAAGCTAAAAGTGTTGTATTTAGTTGAAAATGCAAATAACAAAGAGATCAGAAATAACTGTTGCTGGTTGTGATGAATGTTTGTTTTGTGCTTTACTGTTAAACACCACAAGAGGGAGGTCAAGAGCACAACAGAGAGCATCTTATCTACTGTGTGATATCACATCTGCAAAATGTGGCTAAACAATTCCTTATAACAGCCATTATCTGTCATGTCACAATATTATGAGTATTTCAGACTTACAGCTAAATGAACGAATACAACATGTAACAGCAGTCACTATACTATGTTGAATATAGCTATAACCTTTACACTCTTGATGTTTTTTAATTTTCCTAATCAAAGCAACTTGTCAACAAATGTTCTTTATGCAGTGTAAGACTTTATTACATTTGGGTATTGCTTATGGTTCTAACAAATATGTTTGACACATTAGTCTGAAAATGGAGGCGGAATGTGAAGACAGCGCTAAAGGGATCTATAATGCCTTGAAGTATATTCTTAAGACAGCAAAGATGCCCTCAAGTGGTCAAATGAGGCTATTTCAAGCAGACACTGCAAACTGTTCCTCAGCCGATTAGCAAATCAAACACATGACCCATCTGTGAGAGACAGCAGTTTTATACTCACAATCTAAACTCGCATGCTGCTCGCAAACAAATATAAGGAAAAGTCAGTCATTCATGCATATCAAATAGCATCAACTGCAAACAACACGCTGACACATTCAGGAACAGGAAACAGCTGGTACGGATCTGGATGACATGCTTCCTGCTGCAGGCGCCATTTCTTCCTTTCAAAACCATTAGATAACTGCACTGCATGTTTCGGGTGTGTGGTGAAGCACAGATTGATCGATGGTTCTTTCCTAACCCTGCTATGACATCATCAGCAAGATTTTTTTTGCGTGAGTGTAATTATGTCTCTTACAGAGGTAATGTAACACAGGCACTCTCACTCTGTAGGTGCTCAATGCTCCGAACCCCATGGATTACAGCCCAGGGCCAGACACCATCCGAAAGAAGTGTGTGAGGAGTGTATGTTTGTGTGCTGTGATATGATTACATATCAAAAATGCGTGAAATGC
>NW_026634554.1:0-1453 GCF_024868665.1 Triplophysa rosa
CACCTGGCATGAACTTGTGGTGGGAACTTTGGGCACGTAGCCGGGCCGGGGTCTCAGGATAGCATGAGAATCACCGGGCCCGAGTTCTAGGCAATCTGTGGACGCGATGAATGCTTGTAGGTCCGCTCCGAGGGGCTCCAGGATCGCATCAAGGTCGCAAGAGGGTACGGAGCGCGGGTGAGGCGGTAGCCTTCCCGCGCCCCTTAGGAACCAAATGATCAGGTTGTGCTGTCCTAGAGATTACCAGCAACTGAGTCGTGATAAGCGGCAATAGTGGCTCCATACACGTTCAGTGTGGAAGGGGAGAGATTACTCTCGAGTCTCTGGAAGGAAAGCACGTACCCGATCAAGCAACTCCACGGGTCTTCTCTTCGAGAAGAGCACCAGGATGAGAAGAGGCACCACTTATAGGCGTATAGTCGCCTAGTGGCCAGGGCCCTAGCCTGAGTAGTGGTCTTAACCGCCGCAGGGGGTAGGCCACTCAGGATCTCCTCGTTCCGTCCAGGGGCCAGACATGGAGGTTCGAGAGGTCTGGCCCGGGATGCCATAACGTGCCCTTCCCATGGGAAAGCAGGTCCTTCGTCATGGGAATCGGCCAGGGGGGAGCTGTCGTCAAGAGCATTAGTTCCGAGAACCAAGTCCAGTTGGGCCAGTATGGCCCAAGTAGTACACTTGATGCTCCTCTTCCCTGACCTTGCACAGCGTCTGTGCAATGAGGCTCACTGGGGGGAAGGCCTACTTCCGCTTGTCCCACAGCCAGCTGTGCGCTAGAGCATCCGTGCCGAGGGGGGCCTCGGGCGGGGAGTACCTTAGCGGGCAATGGGTGGTGTCCAGGGAGGTGAAGGGGTTTACCTGAGCCCGCCCGAACTGTACCCAATGAGCTGGACTGCACGGGGTGGAGTCGCCACTCTCCGCGAGGCGTCAACTGACGAGACAGCGCATCGGCTGTCTGGTTCAGGTCGCCTGGGATATGTGTGGCTCGCAGGGATCTGCTCACCTGCCGACTCCACAGGAGGAGGCGTCGGGCGAGTTGTGTTAGCTGCCGTGAGCGAACGCCACCCTGGCGGTTTATTTACGCTACGGCAGTTGTGCTGTCCGACCGGACCAGCATGTGCTTGTCCTGCACTAGAGGTTGTAGCCCCTTCAGTGCGGGTAGCACATCCAACAACTCTAGGCAGTTGATATGTCTGCGCAGGCAGGGGCCCGTCCATCGCCCCTACACTGCGTGCCTGTTGCACACGGCACCCCAACCCTGCAGGGAGGCGTTTGTCGTCACCATGACGCGTCTCGACCTGCCCGAGAGGGACCCCCGTCTGTAGAAAGGTCATTGAAGACCAAGGGGTTAGGGTGCGTCGGCAGAGAGGCGTAATCACCATCCGCCTGCTGCCTGTGTGCCACGCTCTCCAGGGAACTCGACTCTGTAGCCAGTGTTGGAGCGGTCTCATGTGCATCA
>NW_026634554.1:2629-6022 GCF_024868665.1 Triplophysa rosa
AAAAAAAAAAAAAGATATAAGAAAAGATAAAACGAAGCGAAGATTTTCCAGGTTGTTTCCTATAATCTCAAACCCTTCCCCTAACAATGTTCATTACCTCAATGAACAGTAATGGCATTCTCATTACTGTGATGATTATTCAGTGATATCATTATTCAAATCATAGAGTGTCAATGTAGTATTATTTTGTTCCATGCTTAGTTTATGATTCTTTTAATTTCATTAATTAATTACTAAACATGAAAGAAATCTCTTGTTTTAAGATGTTCCATGTGGGAAAACACATCTGATAACAGTTTCAGTACAATATATGATGTTCCCCTATCCTTTTTACTTTGATGGATCAGATTCAGCCGTTTTCCGGATTTATCTTGAGAAGCAGTGATACATTTAGTTTGACAGCTGTAGGTGCACTGCAGGATTTTATAAATCTAACATTGATGCTATTTCTCCAGTACCTCCTCATAATGGTGAAGATGACTAACACAGGGAAGGGACTTCTGAGAAATCCTGCAAGCAGATTGATGTGGTCTAACATAGATCATAAGGCAGGTTATAACTGCAGAATGCTATTGATGTGGCTATGAGAGAGCTGTCGTGCACAGACAACCAGCTTGATCTTAATCTGATGTAAGTCTGGAGGTCTGATCTAATGTTCTCGGTTTATTTGACTCAGTGATCACAGTCTGGCCATAGAGAAAGGCAGACACAGACAAACATGGCTTCCAAAGGAAGAACGAGTCTGTGCACACTTTGACACTGGTGAGGTGGAGACAGAGACACACTTTCTCCTTCATTGTGATCAATTTAAAGTAGTGAGAGAGAAACACTTTCACAAAATGTCAAAGCTCATGCCAGAGTTTGATAGGTGTTCAGAAACAGAGCGAATGCAGATGTTACTGGGGTAGAAGAGACACACATCAGCTGCTGCTTCATTCATCTATCAGCTGCACAAACTACTGCCTTCATCTGTTACAATCAATGCACATATACACTCTTTACTTTTATTACATCTCATGTTTCTGCCTGAAATTTACATTTGATATTGATATTTTATTTCCATATTTCATTTGTTTACTTACATATACATTATTTTATGCCTTTCTCAGCACCTTATTTTAATTTGACTCTAATGTTTGTACTTATTGTATGTCTTTTGTTATATGTTCAATGCTTTGGCAATATTGTGAGAACACGCAATCATGCCAATAAAGTACCTTGAAATTGAAAAAAAATGAAAAAATATTTAAGCTCTCATGAGAATCATTATAAATTTATTACATAAAAACACTATTTAAATACAGAAAATGTCAAAATCTTGTTTTTTAATATACTGTATAAAATGAATGTCCAACAAATTGCCAACATCAAAATGATAATGAATAGATCAACATATAACTATTATTTTCAAGGAATACTTAAAAAAAACTATAAAGATCCCACATACCCTTTTTCCACTGGGGCTGGTATCGTTGCAACTCAATCTGGAACCGGGCTGCGCTTTTCCCACACACAAAGCCCTAGGCCTTTGTTCCAAATCAGCCCTATAATCTAGCTCCTCTCAACTGAGGGAACCATTGACATCGGTGGGCGGAGCTTCCACTACAGACCACAGTTTGGGGGGCATTTTAAAAAGTTATTACAAATACCTTTTCAAACAGTGTTTTAGGCAAATTATGTAAATCTCCAAATTGTCGTATAACTGTCATGTTTAAAATGCAGAGGGATGTCAGCATATCAATAAAGCACGGTCTGATGCCTTTTTACCATGGTAAAACTAATAAAACCTTTCAAAACTATTGAACAATAAGTAATATAAATGTTCAATAATAGCAAAAGCCGAAGTCATAAAGTAAAAATATTTTGTAAAACAGCAGCATGTCACCAAACAGAACAACAATTGCATGTATTTGTATACATTTTGATGATATTAAGGCCGTTTTCAGATTGGGCTCGTTTGCTGCAGTCCGAATTTGAGTGCGATTGTTCCTGGCGCCCCCAGCAGTGTTTGTTTGGTTTCACACTCAATTTGATTCTGTCGAATTAGTGCGTTAGCGTTCGTCTTACGTCATCAAAAATGTGTTTTTATAATTTGATGCTATTATGCGCAGCAGAGTAAATGACATTTGGGTTTACTGTATCATGCGCTTTGCATGCAGACTGCTTTCTGCTGCTTGCAAACAGACTATTTTGAGGAAACAGTGGATTACCATTGACCTGCCGCTCTGATTCCACTCGCAACACAGAAATACGATGCAGGCTCACTCTTGCTCGAATCCAAGGTAAATCATCAACACTATCTCTTACATGTGTTTTATTGAAGGAAATACATCGGAATCGGCTTAAACGCATGCGCAGGTCACTTTACTTCCTCATCAAGTGTGCACCCGGGTCCGTCTTGCTTTTATATTCATGCAAACCGTGCCACAGTTCGAGAGCAACCGAACTCAGACGACATCCTTCGGGTTCGGTAGCCAGGTGCGCACCCGGTTCGCTTGGCAGCTTTCACATCAGCGATTTTTCATGCGAACCGTGCCCCTGTCTGAACTAAACTTCAAGTATGAAAGCCACCTAAGATGTTTTACAAACGCAAATCACAGTACAGAATATAAGGGACCAAACAGTTCTCATGTGTTTTCAGATGATTCCAGATCCAGGGCCATGCAGCCCAGGTGGAAAATCAGTAACCCGAGTTCCCATCATCGCCTCAAGTGTATAGTTACAGTACGCTAAAGGTGCAGTGTTTCCCCTACCATTACCTTAGGAGGCGCCCCGCCCCCCAACGGCACCTCCCGCCCCTCTTGAAGGTCAAGTTAATTCATTTTTTTATGTAGCGTTAGATCACAAGAGAAGGCATTTAAGGTTACCTTTCCTATATAACATGTCTACACCTTGTTCTCGTACTAAACAAACTAAATAGCATTATGTTATTTGTCTTATTTACATGGCAGCATGTCATTTCTGTTTCTACCTGGGCTTTACAATTCTCCTCTGCTCTCTGTATCGAGTTCCGACCCAATGCCCGCGCACACACACAGACACGTGCGCGCACATACACAAGTAAGCACACTTTCACCAGCGGATAGAGAGCGCATGTGGGAAAATATGTCGCGTCAACCACCTGAAAACGCTCCCAGGGTGGTGAAAATACACATGCCCTGCCCCTAAGCAACAGTCCAGTTACCACCGGATGACAGGTTTTCACCCAGTTTATCCTTCGTTCCATCCGGACTGCAAGACAATGAACCATTAAAAAAATCAGACTATTTCTGTGGTTTAAATTGAGCAGCGCGTGTACATAACTGAGTTGTACACATCACGTATGGAATTCCTTTTGTGTCAATAAAAATGAACGCAAACTTTAAAAAAACGAACAAAAAATATACAATGAGA
>NW_026634554.1:7315-13090 GCF_024868665.1 Triplophysa rosa
TATCGACTTCCTTGTCAGGGAGCTATCAATCAAAAACTCACTAGCCAATCAGCGTAAAGCGGCCACAAGTCCTGCCTACACGTGAGATTTGTGCCAGAAAGGCGAACGAAAACAAACGAAAACTCAGAAAGCGCAAATGAAAAATCTAGCAGCGAATTCAAAACTATTATTTGCAAAAACGAAACTTAGAAAATTGTTAAGAAAAATAGCAGTTTATTTGAAAATCATGTCACATTCTTGCAATTGAGTTTATTGTTTTCATTATCAAAGTGTTTTTTTTACTTTCTCGTTGAATATTTTTGTTTGTCTTTTTAAAGTTTGCGTTCATTTTTATTGACACAAAAGGAATCCCATAATCACGCGCACTCAGGGACATTTATGTTGATTATATTTTGCCGCTATATCCTCTAATATCTTTATTTAGCACCAAACGCGCTTCATTTTTACCCTTTCCGCTCCGTGAGCGCTGCTTCTCCCGCCAAAGACGTGTCGAATGTAAAGACCTGCAGACACCAAGAGCAGGTAAATAAATGGACACTTTTTCTCTAACGCTTAAGTAAACGAAAATGCAGCATTAAAGTATTTTTAGCTGTCAGTCAGTTTACTGTTTGCTATATAGGTTTTTGACATATTATAAAACATAACTTCTTGTATCTACATATAGCATTTGTGATATTAATAGCATATATAATCAGCATGTTAAGAGCATTTAATTGTAAAGAATATTTAGAATCAGTTCTAGTATGAATGGCATGGAAAGGCTGTTAGTAACTTTGTAAGTACTCCTGCTCATGATATATTTATTTCAGTTGTTACATTTTGTTGTCAGTACACTGTAAAAAAATTCCCTGTTAAATTACAGTAAACAACTGGCAGCTATATTTGCCAGCACATAGCTGTAATTTTACAGCATACCTGCTGTAATCTGCAACAACAGTTTATTACTGTAAAGGACATTATAATTTGCAGAATATAATACTGTTATTTTACATTTACATTTATGCATTTGGCAGACGCTTTTATACAAAGCGATTTACATTGCATTACCCTATACATTAATACATAGGTATGTGCAATCCCCTGGGATCGAACCCACAACCTTGCATTGTTAACACAATGCTCTTATCACTGAGCTACAGGAAAGCATTTAGTGTTCCTGCTGTGATTTCCATTAATTGTGATCAGTGTTTGCTTTAGTTGGGCTCCTGATCCTCGGCTTCAGTAAAGTTACTTATTCAGTGGTGTCGTTGTGTCGAACCGACAGAATGGGGTTCCTATGGAAGACGCCACAGCACTGAGCCGCGTCACAATCTCTGCGGAGCGACGTTGACTGGCCTGGGCGAGTCAGACGAACACGCTAACGCGAAATTATGTCCCTCCAGTGGAGAGGAAGGGGGACCCAGAGCTTTACACAAAGTTGGGAAGCCCCTGTCACCTCGTAGAAACATTGTCATGAAAATGATCGGCATAACGGCTAAACGGTAAATAAGCACCACATACACCTTGAGCTACGCGTGCATGTTCACTTCTGATCTGCTGCTATATCATTTAAAGCGATTTGGAAAATGAATGATGTTTTTACTGAAGTAACTATAGTTGAAGTATTCCTGTTGAAATAAAAACAATAGAACCCTGCCCAAAATACAACATAAAATGTAATGGATTTAATGGTTATAATGGGAATTGTACTATGGATACTTGTTGTCTACTTGTATGTGATGGATTCTATTTGTGGGATGGTAAATCCTATTGGAATAAAACCCAAAACACACTACAAAGAGGAATTTAATTTAAAAATCTCATTCTAATTAAAAAATTCATTGTTTTTTTTCAGCATGGATGGTATTTGCAGTAAAACCACAGTATCCACAAATTTACCATTTTCTAAATATAGGAACCATACTCCAATTAATAATCTTTAGTAAAACCACAGCAACTAAACATACCATAGTTTCATTATATTCATTATTATACTAGCTATAGTTTATGTTTGTAGTTAAATTATGGTAATAAGTCCAACAAACACATGGCTTCTACACTTTACTATTTACAAGAACCTTACTACTTACTGGTAAATTGCTGCTAAAACTGGTAAAGGGAATATACAAAATAAAAGAACACTGCTCATAAATACATATAGGCCTAGGGGGCTAATGAAGATAATAGGCTAAATGATCATACAGGATTATATCTAAACTAAACATATGTGTGCTAAACATATAAAGCTCTTAAAGGAGTTGCTCACTGCAAAATTTGCCCCCATTGACTTTCCATAGTAGGAATAAAAACTACTATGGAAAGTCAATGGGGGCAAATTTTGAAGTGAACTACTCCTTTAATACCACTGATACTGTGAGCTACTCAGTGTATTCAGTAGGTATTGCTTCAGAGGCACAAGGTATACGACAATAAAACAATGCACAACTGACATAAAGGAAATTTACTTTTAATACTTGAGTACTTTTAAAAGCACGTACTTCTGTACTTTTACTCAAGTAAGAATCTGTCTTTACAACTTTTACTTGTAGTGGAGTAATATTTGACCAGTAGTATCTGTACTTTCACTCAAGTAAGGAAGTTGTGTACTTCGTCCACCTCTTGTTGAGTGCTCGTTACCGCTAACAAAAATTATCATAACAAACACGCTTGTTTGCAACTTCCAATGAATGAGTCAAGAGCACACTACGCCCAATATGTGTCTATTTACAGTATGGACCGTGGATCGCAGATTACCAGCTAGCACGTGTTTTTGTGCAAAATCAATGAATGAATAAAACTGAAGCGTGTTACGCTACTACACGAATAGATATAGCCAGTACAGACACAACCAACCACAAATCACGCGCCTGTTTGCAGAGTCGATGATGAATGAGACGAGAGCAAGCTACGCCACCCTGAGTCTCTTTATATTGCGTAACGACGTAAACATCACGCTACTGCGCGTAATATCAAACTCGTATCGCCCCGTTACACATTGTTAGGAATCATACAAAGGGCATTATCAGCAGCACCTCACCAAAAGGCATCTTTCACCCAGGATAATGGATGTGATGAAAGTGGGATCGGAAACACAACTCATGAGATGTCTCTCTGATAATAGCAAGGAAAGGTAAGTATAAATATGCTAGGTATTTCTATAATCAAATATCCCCCAAACACAGAGGATGCCTACCCGACTAACCCAGTGAAACCTCGGACTTCCTTTCCACTATTCATATTCTTGACTGCGCCCCCTGTCATGCATAAAGAGTGGGAAAGGTTCTATTGGGCAATTAAACTGTGCTGAAATAGTGGGATTATAACACCTAGTCCTATATAGCGAATCTGTCATCATTTTTTGTCTGAATCCAAATGCCTAGTTCACTGAACAACATTTTTGTATAAAAAAGTAATCTAATGTCAAAAGTACAAAAATGTATTTCTCATAAAAATATTTCTGATTTATTTGAAATATTTCATAATCCTTAAACATTACTATCACATTTAAAGGGGCCAGTGTTTATATAAATGACACTTCTGGAAGGATGCTCATTAGTACAAAAATGTATAATAATCTTTGCTGCAATCCAAAATCGTGATAAAACATAATAATATTTAAACGTTTAAGCATTAGACTGGGAATAATTAAATAAAGCGCTTCTGTTCTACATGAATCACGTGAGACAGTTTTCAGTTCTCTTTACACAATCAGCACTATATACTGTATATCCACACCTAACATCTGTCAGGTTGCCAAGGGATCATAATAAGACACTATTATGTATCACTTGGCCATCAGAGACCCCCATAACTCGAGAAAATCATAAGACTTCAACGTTTTAAAAGTCCTCATTGTGCTTGGTGATTTATCAACTAATAAATGTGACAAACTTCTCACTATGAACAATACCACACTGATTCTAAGCCAGCATGCTTTGCCCTTTAACATTATTTTCCATATTAACATTGATATTGGTTCCTTTAGTATTTTCTTATTTTAATCATGACAATCCTTGGGATACATTTCAAGTAAGAAGCTTGGGCTACTTTAAAGATGCTTGTATCTTAAATAGTAGTTTCAGCCACAGGGAGCATTCCCACAGTCCATTTATAAACTATTTGCATAAATTGGCACTTCTAATCTGATCAGTTGCCTGTATATGCACATAAATGAGTCACGTTTAAAGTTATAGTTCACCCAAAAATAAAAAGTCTGTCAACATTTACTCACCATCTTGTCATTCAAACCTGTATGACTTTCTTTCTTCTGCAGAACACAAAACAAGATATTTTGAAGAATTTTGGTAACCAAACAACAGCAGTACCCATTTACTTCTATTGTATGTACACAAAATCAATAGAAGTCTATGGGTGCCGCCATTGTTCGGTTACCTACATTCCTTTAAAAATATCTTTGTTTGTGTTCTACTGTAAATATGACCACAGTTTACACACATCATCCACATATTCCACATTTGTGTGTGCGTTTTCAATGATCCGCTATTAAGATAAATACTAAATGAGCCGTGACTGATTGCTTGACATGTCAGTCCGACGACTCCTTCTGTATCAGTAGGTGGATCTTGGCCAAAATAAGCTGCGTTGACCATTAGTCAAAGATCTGGTTATATATGACACAGTCCATGGAGAGATAGGTGAGGCAGAGGGCGAGAAACAGTGATGCGGTCTGCATGTAGTGGAGCTGTGGCATAAACCTGCCTGACCACATGCTGTCAGTGAGCTGGTGGGGGTGGGCTGTGTCCTGCCGTGCAGATGAGCTCACTTCAGTTATATTCACTCGGCCTGACTTATGCACCTCAGTGTTTCCCCTACGTTTACGGCTTTGGGGGGGGGGTGCGGTCTCAATTTTTTTGCGGCGGAGGTCCGGAGTCGGACAATACTTTTTTTAATAAATAATGTTAAATCAATCAATTTAATGTTTTATCAGGCCAATTACTTTATATTCTGATAGCCACAGTCTGTATGAAACATAGAAAGTCTGGTAATTGAGAAAATGTGTTGTAGGCTGTGGTGCTGAAGCGAAGTCCCAGTGGTCTATTTTAATATAAAAAAACTACACTGTAAAAAAATTGACTGTTAAATTACAGTAAACAACTGGCGGCTATATTTGCCAGCACAAAGCTGTAATTTTACAGCATACCTGCTGTAATCTGCAACAACAGTTTATTACTGTAAAAGACATTATAATTTGCACAATATAATACTGTTATTTTAGTGTTCCTGCTGTGATTTCCATTAATTGTTTATTACCAGAGGTGGGACCAAGTCATTGTTCCAAGTCCAAGTCCGGTTGCAAGTCCTGAATGTTAATGGAACTGAATCAATATCACTTTTGTGCCCACAAAAATCACCATTATTGTGATCAGTGTTTGCTTTAGTTGGGCTCCTGATCCTCGGCTTCAGTATAGTTACTTATTCAGTGGTGTAATAGTGTTTCAGAAAGAACGCTTGTGCACTAAAACAGAAATTCTAAAAAAACAAGTCACATGACATTTAAATATATGATGTTTATCGTAAAAAAGTAATAATACAGAATAATTCATGACTAGTTTGAGTGCTCTGAATTGTAAATGCACATGAACTTGGACAAAATAAATGGCAGACGGACTCCCCTGATGGTGAGACCATGTGGTGTCTCCACTAATTCCTCCCTACGGTAGGTAGTGGCCTCTGCAGCGTTTTTTCCCCCGGGGGGGAATAATGCTTACCCAGTGGCCCGTACGGTGCCAGGCGGCTTCTCGCCATTTAGAGAACTAGGCCTCCGCCCGTGACGGG
>NW_026634555.1:0-13065 GCF_024868665.1 Triplophysa rosa
CTTAGACAAACTGGAGCAGTTATTGGAATCAGCTGCGTTTGCCGACATCTGGACCTCGCCATGGGTTGACTGGCCCCTGCTGTGGGTTGATTGGTCCCTGTTGCTGGTTGACTGGTCCCTGTTGTTGTTGGTCTTGCCAATTGGGTCCTTGTTGTCTTTGATCTTGCCATTGGCCTCGCTGTTGGTGGCCTGTTTGCCATCGAGAACCTTGTCACTGGTCCATATTCCATGGGTTAGTTGGACAGTCCCTTTTGTTATGTCCCAGTTGCCCACATCCCCAGCATGGGTTTCTTCCTTGGTTTTGTCTTCCTTGTTGTGCTTGCATAGGTCCTTATCCTCCTTGCATAGGCCTTGGCCCAAATCTGTTTTGCTGTTCGGGCTTTACATAAATGACAATAGGCGCTGGTTGTTGTGGTCCACTTCCAGGTGTTGGCTGTACAGTGTTTCCTGTTCCTGGTTGTTGCGTCATTGGTGTTGGAGCATTCACTGGAGCCATCATTGCTGCATGATCTTTGTCTTTGTCTTTGACCACGGCTTGCGTCTTTTTCTTCCTGGCCAGTTCTTCAAGCTGCAGTTGTACCAATTTTCTTTGAAGTTCCTTCTCGTGATGTTTCAGTTTCTGCTCATTATTTCTGTATTGTTCTACAGCATGGGTCACATGATCGCAGAATTCTTTATGTGACTTAGAGTTCAGACCCACTACATCTTCCAGCCGGGTCTTTACCACAGGTGGCATAGAGTCTACAATGGCATTTCTGAACAGCGCTGCCATCACCATGTCTTCCTCGGGATCTCTTTCCAGTTCTTCCTTCCATTTTCTTAGCTGTGATCGCACATAGGTAGCAGGATTCTCTTCCTCTCCTAGATGCTCCCCTTTGAGTGTTCTAGAGTCAATGCGGTTGGGATATTCATTCCTTAGTTCCTGCCACATCCGTGCTCTATCTCCATTAAATGGGTTTCCATCCATGAATGGTGAGTTTATTGCTGCCTGGAGGCCTGCTGCTCTTAAAAGTTCATTCATCTTAGAACTTCCTACACATTTGGCTAGGAGTGCTTTTATATCTACCAGTGCTAGCAGTTTTCCAGTTGTCTCATCCTCCACCATCTTGATCCATTTGCCCGCACCTTCATGTAGATCTGGCAGACATGCAACTAGTCCATCTAAGTCTTGGGAGCCCCATGGCACATATTGTGCTTGTCTCCCTTTTATCAGGATAGGGCATTGCCCTGCAGCGTCGCTTTGTTTCTCTCCAGGAAGGCGACTCATGCTTGCAGTCTTTCTCAGTCTCCCTCCTTCCTTTCGTGTCCAAACTAATTGGTCTAGTTGGTTTGGTTCGATCTCTGAGTCTTGGAGATAGATTTTTCCTGCTACGAACTTATATTCTCCTTTCTTAGGGTTTCTTGATGTCTCCCCTGATGAGGTTCCTTGGTTGGTTGGAGAATGTCTTGCCTGGTAACTGTTTTCACTATCAGCCTCAGATTGGGCATCCTCCTCATCTTCTTCCTCGCTTGCTTCAGAGTTGGTTTTTGAAGTCACTCCTAAACCACGAGCAGAGTCTGTTTGTATTTTTCTCAAAAATTCTGTTGCATCTTTATATGCCTCTGTAGCGAGGAAGGCGGGACGAGAGCCGTGGGGCAGGAAGGCGGGGCCGGTGGCGTGAGTGATAATGAGTATCAGCTGTACGCGCACCGGTCCCGCATGCCTCACGGGGAGCTAGGGAGCATAAGAGGACGAGCGACGGGACTGCCGACGAGAGAGGACCGGGCCCGGAAATAGGTTAAGTTTGTTTATGTGTTCGTGTGGCCGGCAGTCGACCGTGAGGTGGCTGCCGGCCTGTTATTTGCTGTTTATTGTTTATTTATTTTTGAATTAAAGTTTTATGAATGTTCGCCGGTTCCCACCTCCTTCCTTCCCTACATTGAGCTTTGTTACATTGGTGCCGAAACCCGGGAGGAAGGAGGGACATGCTGTCGAAGAGCCCTCGCCGCCGAGCGGCCTTGCGGTGCTGAGGAGTTCGGGCAGCGCGGATGAGGGACGTCCGCAAGCGGCTGCCCGAGGCAGTGGTGCTGGAGCGAGAGGAATCGGTGGGGACGGAGAGCTCGTGGCCGTGCTCCTGGGACGAGGTGGGATGGCGGCCATAGACGGAGCGGAGGAGTTGCCGCCGTTGGCCGTGAGCCGGAATCCTGTTACCAACAGCCATGATGGTGAGGAACAGGAAACGGGGAACTTGTTGCCGGCTGCCCTCAGCCAGAAGCCATCGCCGGCCGCCAGGAGGCGGAGGAGGATCGGGCCGTCCACAGAACGTCCAGCACCACAGCATAGCACCGCGAGGAAGAGCCTCTCGGCTGGATGAGGACCGAGCGACGGCGTGTCGGGGAACCGGACTATTTTTTTTCCCTCTCTCCCCTCTCTCGTCCCTGTCACTCGGGGTGCTCCCGGCTCCGTTCTCTCGTCTCGTCGGTGCGTACCCCCAGGCGCTGGGGCTCTCAAGGGGGGGCCCCCCGGGGGGGAGTAAGCACAGGCGCGGTGGTACCCCCCGGCCTGTGAGGGGCGATGGGGGTATGTAGCGAGGAAGGCGGGACGAGAGCCGTGGGGCAGGAAGGTGGGGCCGGTGGCGTGAGTGATAATGAGTACGCGCACCGGTCCCGCATGCCTCACGGGGAGCTAGGGAGCATAAGAGGACGAGCGACGGGACTGCCGACGAGAGAGGACCGGGCCCGGAAATAGGTTAAGTTTGTTTATGTGTTCGTGTGGCCTGTTATTTGCTGTTTATTGTTTATTTATTTTTGAATTAAAGTTTTATGAATGTTCGCCGGTTCCCACCTCCTTCCTTCCCTACATTGAATTTTGTTACAGCCTCATTTCTTTCTTTCATTAATTTTGACAATGCTTCCTGTGCGCCTGCATAAGGGCTGGTCACATCTTCATATTGTTCTTCATCATTTTGATTTGATGCACAGCCTGAGGCTTTCTGTTTGGCTTTGCTGTCCCTACTCTTTTCTACTCTCTGGGGGATTGGTTCCTTATTACCTTCCTCTGGGTAGGGTGTTATCTCTACCTGCCCTTCTATTGTGACATCTCTTGACATGGTTACTAATGGCATTTGTTTTGGCATTTTTTCTATCATTTGGCTTTTGAAGGGTTCATAGGGAGGTGGCTGAGTCATTTTCTCAAGTTTTTCCTCTTCACCATCCTTTTTTTATAATTTCTCTAATTATTTTCATATTTTTCAGGAAATGAATTCCTTCATTTTTGAACAGGTTCAATACTTCCTGTTCTACCCTTCTTTTTTCACTACGTTTCTTGTTTTTATAATTCTTTATTAATCCCTCCATTTCCTCACACACTGTCACATCAAAGGTACCACTTTCTGGCCATATTGTTCTTAAGTTTTTGGTCCTTGTGGCCCACTTTCTGGATATTTTTTTCTATTGAATCTTTACATACTGGGTATTTAGATCCCAACAGATCTACAGGAGTGGATGACATTTTTAAACAACTATTTGCAGTAATTTTCACACAATAAAACAATTTCTTGACTTTATTTTATTATTTTATTAAATCATTATTTGTATTCAAATCAACTTTATTTCTTTAACAAATCATTTTAATCTTTATTTCATTCTTTTGTTAAATAATTATTTGATTTTCAAATCAACTTTGTTTCTTTATTTAATCATTTGCTTTACTGGAATTCAAACCAAGATCTGGAATTTTCTGGGGCAATTTCCATTACCAATTTTCTCAAAGTCACCGCCACAAACTGTTGAGGGATTACTTCTCCCAAGTTATTGGTACGCAATTCTCTGTTTAACCAATTTACATATCGGGTGTCTGCAGAGACTCTCAGCTCAGGATGGGTAATGAGCCGCCCAGTGCGTCCCTGTCCCAATGGATATCCCTCCAGCTGTCCTACACCAAAGTACCTGCCTGCCAATAGGTCCAATGGGATTTTTTGAATAAGCAATGTCTTTGCTGATATGCCTAAGGGTTGATTAGCTCTGTCAAATTGGTATTCACAGACTTCGTTCAAAAAAGATCTCAACACTTCAACTTTGCAACACTCTTGTGCTATCTTTTTCCACTGAATTTAAGGCCACTCCTTTTTGGGCAGAATCTAAATTTCGAATTTCTGTTAGTTGTTTCAAGTACCAATCTTTTCTTTCAGCAGTCAGATTCTGCTCTCTCCCCTCTTCGTCAATGAATGTTGGCTCCTCCCAAAAATGATTACTAATTCCCTTAGTTTCAACCAGCACTCTTGCTAGGGTCTGTATTCTAGCCTGAAAGGCTTCACATCGTTCATATTTGAGACCCGGCCCCTCTTCAGCCATGCAAATGGTAAGTCAGTGAACTGAAACAAAACAAAATAAGGCAAAAATCACTAATGGGGAAATAAGTCTCAATCTTGAAATTCATATATTATTTCATAATCACAAATCAACAATGAGAACATAGTTTCAAAATTATCAATCCCAAATAATCAATCTTCCATCATCAATAAATGAAAAGAAATCTCAAAAATTTTAAAATAAATAATTGAATGAACTGAAATAAAAAGGACAATAATAAAAATCTCAGATCTTCAAACTTGTAAACAATTTCTCAATAAACTGAGACAGAACCAAACAAAAATCAAAACTTCAAAGTTAAAATCAGTAGCTTCAAAAAATTGAAACAATATGATATTTAAAAAGCTTCAAGGCCAAAAGCCAAAAATCAATAATTCAATAAATAAAACAATAATAAACAACCAAATGAGAGTCTTGACTTCAAGCTTGAAACGTCAATATATCTCAAAAAATAAAAATTTCAAAAACACTTCAGTAGTTTATTTAACTGAAATAATAAAATAAAATCTCTAAAACTCCAAAGTTAAAATCAATGATTTAATTGAAAATATTAAAATATAAGAAAAATGTCTCAACCTTCAATTGTAAAAATCAACAAACTAAAAATAAACCAAAGTGAAACAATAAAGTAAAGGTTTACTATTGGGGAAGGGAGATTTCAAAGAATAGTTTATTTATATAAATCAGTTTTAATAAAGAAAAGTCTTAAAAACAAAAAACTCAAATATCCGTTTTAATTTAAAACCAATATAGAAAAAGTTTCAAAATAAACTCTAAACTACTCTCATATAAAAATAAAAATCTGCTAACATATCCTCATAGGCAAATGACACCTCTTATTTTTGTTATGGTCTCAATTTTTTAATATATAAGATCAGTCTTCTGTATTTGTCTTCATAATATAATCTTTTATTGAAAGCCAGCTTTCTCAAAAATTCTTATTTTTAAAATATTATTTCAGAGAATAAGTAATAGATATTTGTATATTATTTACTGTTTATTATAGTTTCCTACTGTCTCCCTAGATCTTCAGTTTTTCATGCATGATTTCTCACAAACACACAATTGCTACTTTTTCCTGGGCTTATGGCCAATAAGCCCCCACCTTCTCACTCTCTCAGTTCCTTTTCAGCTTTTCTGATACACAGACACTACACAGACAATTTAGACAGACAAGACACAGATTTGACTTCTTATGCGCATCTAAAGGCCTCGCATCTTGCGAAATAAATATCTCACTGCACACTGCAGGCAGTCTCTCCGCACACAGCAGGCGGAATAAATATCTTACTGCACACAGCAGGCAGCTTCACCGCACGCTGCAGGCGGTCTCTCCGCATGCTGCAGGTGGAATAAATGTCTCACTGCACACAGCAGGCAGTCTTTCCGCACGCAGAAGGCGGTCAAGTCCCTTCTTGGGACAAACTAAATCTACAGGCAGTATCTTACTGCATACTCATTCATCCATCCTCATTCATACCTGTTTCGTTGAGATCTGAAACCCTCTTGCAATTTCTTTTTAACTGGAGAAGCTTTTTAAAGACATCAACCCCACCCAGAACCCACCTCCAGCAGACCACACAGATGTTAAATTTAAACTATAAGCAAAAGTATGCTCACCTAGAATGCGCGTTTGATCTGTGTAGTCAGCCAGATGGTGTGCCCTCAGGTGTTGTCAGATGTCTTCAGCCTCTTTCCAGTCCCTGTTCGGGCGCCAAAATATGATGTGGTAAAAGTCGATCTTGAAGTTCAAAAAATCTCTCAGACAAAGAAGGTTCAGGTGTCAAGGAGTTAACTTTATTTGATCAGGCCAAACAAAGTGAGATGTCCCAAGTCATCTGTAAACTTGGTGTTTTCCAGCCTACAGTTATAGTGAAACTTAGGAAAGGAGGTTCTTTCCTAAACCAATCAGGTAAATTCCCTTTATTTTTTATTATCCAATCATTCTTGTCTGCCACTATTATTTTCTAGGCAACAAGGTTTGTATCTAATGGTAGAATGTTGACTTTTACTTGGTTTTTAAAAATAAGTTTCCCTGTTGGTACCAGTTTTCAGGCCTCAAAGTGAACTACATGTTCAACCTTCTGAACTTTATCTAGGTCAGGCCTCAAACAGGCCTCAAAGACATCACTGAATTTTGTATTGCTGAAATCTGTTCTATACTTGGTTAAAATGATTAAAAATATATTTATGTTCAAACAACACTCAATCATCAAGATTTCAAAAGCTTGTGGCTTGAAAGGACTTAAAGATAGAGATATTCTGTAAATTAGAAAAATGTTGGGCATGACCAAAAGTGTGTGTGGGGTGTAAATATACTCATCTAATTAGCATATTATGACATCATCCGGGGTGGCCAATTTGAATTTCATAATATTCAGGAAATAGTAGATATTGAATTGATGTTTGAACTTATTTGCATGTTTTTTTTACTCTTTGATCCTTATTCCAAATGATCAGGAAAAGAGGAAATCAACAGTAAAACTATTAGTAACTATAGTAAAATTATTACTATATTACTGTGCCATAGTAAAATGCATGTGCCTATTTTTTGATCAGTTGACCAGCTATCTGCCCAATCAGCTGCCTCTACCTTTAGCAACAGCTCTCCTATGGACACTACGACCACGTTCATCCCTGCCACCCCCATCTCCGTTAGGCAAAGGGTCGAAATGATCGCTCGTTTGTGCTTCGTGAACATTCGCGCCTTGCACGGCGGCACCATTGCGCTGCACAGCTGTACCGGGAGACGCGCGGTGATTAGACGACCGATCGTGATTTCCAAAAGCCAAATATTCCCATGGACCGTGACGTCATGACGTCATTTTGGTCTAGAATCGAAGTACTACATGTCTGCCATCTAGTGGTATGGAATACAAATGAGATATTACACCATAATAGGATCTACAGCCTATTTTATGAAGTATGACGTCTTGTCGCAATTCTGCGACTTTGGCGCTTAGAGGGTTAACACATCTATGGTAATATCATTCCTATGAATACTTCTTATAAGTGGGGTGTACAACAGAGCCCAAAAGTGCAAAGTGCAAATACAACATCAACAAAATGATCGGAATTATGCACAATACATGCAACGCAAAATCGGGGTAATGGGCAAAAAACTGATTTTTGCTTACGCCGCTTGTGTCCTTTCCCCGATAAAAGTAAACCGTTTTACGTGTTTACATGACCTTACACGTTATCAGCTTATTAAGCATAATCGGAGTCTGACTGTTTCTGTAAACTCACTTGTTTACTAGTTGTATAGTGAAATATTATATTGAGACATATAATCATGGGTATGTAAAACAACTAGCCACATCTGTTATTACTGTTTACAAAACTAGAAACTAGATTGTGACATTGTATTTGCATATGTGTGCTTAAATGGCTCTTTCTGTGTGCACAGTCTGATATGCTGCGTTCACTGGTGACCACACGGCCCACCGTCAACACAGAAGACCTGCTGAAGGTCAAGAAGTTCACAGAGGATTTCGGACAGGAAGGCTGAGCCACAATACATGCTTGCACTCCAAACATTCATTCATATGTAGCGGTCTCAACCAAACCAGGACTACCTGCTTTCAAAAAGGCAGCGGTGAACATCAGCATGTTATCTGATCTAATGTCTCTAATGCCCCAACACTACAGAACATTTCAGAGTTTTAACTGTCTGGATAGATAGGTGTGTTTGAGCTTGCTAAATTGTGTTTACATAATCAGATTTGTTGAAGCATATGTTCTGTACATAGTATTGTTTTGTGTATCTGTTTTCCCCTGTATCCAGACGAGTTAATTAACAGTCCAGTGAATTACAGCTCAAAATAATCACATCAGTATTTATTTTAATTTATTCTTATTACTTTGGGTAGTAGGGGGATGTGACAGATCACATTGAGCTTCATTAATATCTATTGTGTCCAGCACTTTATCAGATATACTTGGTCTGAGTAAATCATCTCATGTCTGCATTCATATATCCATGCTCGCTGGCAAATTGTTTCCCCAGGGGGTTTAACAAAATTGACATTTTTCTTATTTATTGACAGTGTTATTTAGATTTGTCTAGATTTAGATTAGACCCATTTAGATGTGTCTACGATTCACATGAAGATTTATTTAAGAGTACTGCTGAAGCTGATCTGTTCACATGAAGGCATGTTAAATGCAGTGTTAATGCAGCACAGCATGATTGGTCTCTGTTATTCTATTAAACCTGGAGGTTAAAGTTCTATACGACAGTTTTCTCAACTCATGTCTTCATGTTAACCATTAGCTGTCAATTGTTTTGAAGAACACTATTGTTCTGAACTGATAAAGCTTATTTGTGTGAAGTTATTTGTGTACTGTATTCAGTGTGCCTAAGGTTGATATGCGAGTAATTGACTAATATGCAAATCTGTTTATGGTGTGATGGCAATCATTTTGAAAAAAAAACTAACAATGAAGATACATCTCTCTTATGCTATACAATAAATATATTAATAATATAAAACATTGTAATGTTATCAGTTTGTTTTCAAAATGTTTGCTGTCACACCATAAGACACATGTACGTTTTATTTATGAATTACCCATGTTCACTACATATGTTGTGTGATGTGCTGTGAATCACAGGCAATTAATTTATCCCAGTATATTAATAAAAGCTGAAATAAGTTAAGGCCACTATTAGAACCAAAGATTTCATCTTAATTTGGTCGATTATTTAAATGTATCAAATTCAAAGAGTTTTTTAGATTATTTTGAGGCAAACACGCAGCAAATTTAACATTTAAAGCAATATAATACTGATAACCAACTAAAACTGTGGCTTAGCGTATGGGTATGCAGGTGCATATGGGCCTTGGGGATTGGTGGCCCGGATCAAAGTTTTATTCATGGCCGTACAATAGAAAATGCCTAGATGACTGATCTCAGATTATAAGGAGCCGTAGAGGCCTTAATTAATAAAATTACTTTTATAAACAATAGTGAAATTCATTCATACGCTGATGTGATAACCTGGATTTTTATCACAGTTTTCATGTGTCTTGTCATGCTGTCAGTCTTTCACATTGCTGTTAGATGACTTTGTCATCTTTGTCACTCCTGAGGTTTGATTTTGTTGAAATTCAACAGACACTGGACTGGAATGGCCAAAGTACATCTAGAAAGGCTTATTAAATGAAAATTTGGAATGGTCTCTTAATCTCCCCCGCAATCTGTATTTGCCTGAAAGTAGGATTGGGAGGAGCTTTAACATTTAGTCCTGTCAATCATCGTGAGCATATGTAAGTGGCAGTCTCTGTACCGCCCCATCTTCTTTGCTCTAATTATTCCTCTGAGAAGTTCTATTACAAGGGTTGGCTCAAGCCGAGCCTCGGGTTATAGCCGCTTCGAGGACAGCAAACAAAGTTTGTTTTTCATTAACTATTAAGGCTGAATGGACAGGCGAGCTCCTAATTTGGGGGGAAGAATCCACTTTTTCAAATTTGTTATCACCCTTTCTGGGGCACCCATAGTTTTTTGTAGTACTGTGTTTTGATTACCAGATGCACTCTTGGACCAGTTTCTTGTTGTAAATGTTGTCTGAAATTTGTTAGAAATCTAATTAACCACAATCATCTTAAACACATTTCTGTCAGGACCACTTTCGTCAAATATTTAAACAATAGCACATATTTAAGGTTGGTGGAATGGAACTGTTCTGGGCAAACTCTCCGCTGGACCATGCAGCCTTGCATGGACAGAGCAGGAGCACAGCAATACATGCCCCCCACCCACCCGGGGAACCAGAACAGTTCATGATGCACAACAGGATTATATTAAATGATTCAACAGGTGGATATGGAGAAGATGGGGATGGAGGTGGGTTTTGAGTGCAGCACGATTAAGCAGCTGATAAGGAGCAAAGAAAGGCAACTTAAATAGGATGCAGTCTACTGTGTTTTGTATGACTATTGGTTAACGTTGATTAGCTGCACCTGATGTAATCGGCTGATGCAAGTTAGACTCACGTGACCTGCCAGAATTTACGCTGCGCTTGATTTTCTTAAATTTATAGAGGAAGAACATGTAATGTTGCTTATGAGGCAGTGTAAATAAACAAGTCATGAAAACGATAAAAAAGTCCATCTGCCTTACAGCTCAAAAGGCAAACATACAATCACCAACATTGCAAAATAAACGGACAGTGGCATTGTTACATTATTACATTGATTCCCATACTGGGGGGGGGGTACGATAAGGTTTAGGTATTGTAAGCTGTGATTCCCAACATTATAAATTCAGCTGTCAGCTGACGATTAATTGGCATTTATCTGATCGGTGACTCACAATCTTAAAGTGACCAGTTCCTTATTTAGGTCACACAAATTTCAGTACTGTCATTACAAAGTGTCAAATGAAGCCCTGACAGTTCTTTCCTTATTATTGTAACATTATTTTTAAATAATATTTATATTTTATGGTTAAAACCAGTCACTGCTGTGAAGGGGCAGTTTACAACCAGGGAAAGACCTGGTGACAGCCTGGAGAGACTGCTGGCAGGAGGGAATAGACCCCACCGGGGCAGACATGGGCTAGCTACCCATGTCGCAGGATCCGTTACCATAAGCGTAACGGGTCCACCCATCTATAGCTAAGAAAAACACAAGAGAAAAAATACCCCTGGAGTCTGCGAGAGCGGGGGCGCAAGATGACTCATCGGTGGATCACATGGCTACAGACCTCGGAATGGAAATGACAAAGAACCAGGAGATCAGCACAGCAGAATTTGGAACAACAGGACAGAAACTACGGAGATGCATTTGCGGCTGGACAAAGGTAACATGCCTAAGGCCATCAGACGTATTGTGTAACTTAGTTGACACGCGCCGGACGGCTAGTTATGGACGCTGCGTGCCGACGACCCCAAATTTTTCCCAGGTCGCCCGGCGGTGCCGAAACGAAGGGGAGAGCGCCCGCGATCGAACGGAAGCTTCATGGGGCGGAGGCGACGCCCGGGGGACCTCAGAAAAATGCCCAAAGTGCCTAATTTTTGAGTCACGGAACGAAGGGTTAGGCGCTCTCTTGGTCAGAACCACGAGGGGGCGACTCGACGTACAGTCCCAGCCTAAGCCGCGCGCGCCGATCAGGTTGCGACCGGGCCTCCCGAAGAGCGCCTAAGCAACCCCCTTGCAGCCTACGGGCCGGCTCCGGACCCCGACGTACACGAGAAGCCTACGCGTGCCCCTTGTAACCTATTTTGGGTAACCTATTTTTGTGAACGCCTGCGCATCCCCCTTGCAGCCTAAACTTGAGGGAGGCCTGCCCGACGCCCCCGAAGCCTGCCCGAAGACCCGGACGCCACCCGACGCCCCGGGGGACCCCGTCTCGGAGCTGACTGCCTCATTTGAGCCCAGCGGCTGTGTGACACACGTTTAAACAGCCCAAAGCCCTTTTCTTTGACTTTTCGGGTCGAACGTGCACATAAAAGCGCGGTGTGCATCTACACCATGTTTTCTCACATCTGCGATTCACTGGAAGGGCCCAAAATTAGGTAGACAGAGTAAGACCCCTGTCAGTGGTCTCGTTTGCTTTGGCAATGATTTATCCAGCTTAAACCAACAGTAGAGTGTATAAGAGGAACAGCCCTTCACTATGACGTGCATTAAGGCTCACAGTTGTGCTCCAGAAGCTTAAAAATGGTGTGTCCATTAGCTACTTACGGGAGCCGTGCCAAAAGTGTTAAGTGTGGCATGTACATTCGTAACTTATTTAATGGGACTCTCATAGGTAAATAATGGACAAAGCCTATTAAGGGTCATTATAAGCCTAAGTAAAAAGTTATACAGCTTTAACCAACAGTAGAGTGTATGAGAGGCATAGTGTCACGAACTGGCATGAAAGAAGAACCCAAATGCAGGCAGCGGCAATGAAGGGGTTAACACAAAGACTTTAATAAAACCAAACAAAACACCCACGATGGGGGAAAACACAGACAAGACTAATTGTAACAAAATGCAAAAGAAAAACTTCCCGCAATGGGGCAAAACAGAACTAAGACAAAACTAAACTCACTTTAGGGGAACAGACATCAAGACGAGAACGCGAACACGAGGCTATACAAAACACAGGCACATAAGCACAGGGTACAGGTACAAACACATGCGCCGAACATACGTAATACATGAGCAACGAGACAAAGAAACATGAGGGTATATACAGAGAGAGACAAACGAGGGATAATGACACCGGGCAGGTGTGGGTAATAAGACACTCAGGGAAAGATAACAAGGAAACGAGAGGAGCGGGGCCAATGACGAGACACGAGAAAACACATGAGAAGTAAAAACAAACAACTCATGGTTTTCTCACATAAAACCTAAGGACTCTGTAGGGAGTAGGGAGATATATAGCTTTAACCAACAGTAGAGTGTATGAGAGTCACAGCCCTTCACAATGACGTGCATTAAGGCTCATAGTTGTGCTCCAGAAGCTTAAAAATGGTGTGTCCATTAGCTACCTATGGGAGCCATGCCAAAAGTGTTACGTGTGGAGACATGTACATGTACTGTAACTTATGTGTAACTCGTATTAAGGGAGCCTCATAGGTAAATAATGAACAAAGCCTATGGAGACACATTCCTTATGATAATGTACATTAAAGCTCAATATTGTGCTCTACAGGCTTAAAACTGTGTAAATTCGCCTCCTATGTGACAGGTAAGGAGTGGGATGCATTTTTGTGAA
>NW_026634556.1:0-7077 GCF_024868665.1 Triplophysa rosa
ATCAAGGTTGATGTAGGATATAGAAAGTAATTAGTAATAAGTAATTAAATACTTTTTGAAGAGAGTAACTTGTACAGTAATCTAATTACATTATCAAATGTGTAATTAGTAACTAGTAATTAATTACTTTTTCAGAGTAACTTACCCAACACTGATATCAGCATACAAATAGACAGAAAGGCAAACTTTAAAAGCAAGAACTGTTGCAGAGTTGCAGAGACTGGCACTGGCCATCTTTCTAACTTTAACCACGTTTAACCGGAGCGAATGAGAGGAGTGGATGAAATCATTGATCAGCATAGAGCGCTATTGTAAACACGGAAGTGCAAACGTGTATCACACGCGAGAACTGTTGCAGAGACTTTACCCGCACCAGCATCATTTCAAACATCAACTTAACCGGAGCGAACGAGACGGAGTGGATGAAATCATTGATGAGCGCACATAAAGAACATGAAACGCGTGCATTAACCATGAGAACTGTTGCGGAGACTCTGAACTGGCCATCTTTCTAACATAAACGTTTAACAAGGACAAATGAAACGAGTGGATGAAATTATTAAATTATTGATCAGCGCACATACAGTACATAGAGCGCTATGGTAAACATGGGAAACGTAAACGAGCGTGCACCAAGCGCCAGATGTGTTACTGAGACTCTGCACTGGCCATCTTTTCTAACATTACACTATGTAATATACTATTTAACTTTCACTATTTCACTATAACTGCCGCAGACGAGTCTGTGAGAGGAGGCGGAGCTCTGTCGTCACTGCGTTCACGTGCAGTGTGTGTCAACTAACTGTCGGAAAAAAGAAAGACAGTGGAAACGCGCAGCCCGATATTTTTGACAACACTAGATTATTGTATTGTATTTCTTAATTTTTGATACCCATAGGCCCTTATTTAAATAATCTGTGTACTGTATTCTATTGTGTTATGGTCTCTGTGTACTGATGTTGCTGTGTACTAGATGATCCTGTCACCAAAGCAAATTCCTTTTATGTGCAAACATACTTGGCAATAAAGCTCTTTCTGATTCTGAATAGCGACGTCCCAACCCCAACCCCTCCCCCGTCTACGGGCATATTGTGCTGCATTGTGAAAGCACGTAAAACAGATTGATGACTTTCCTATCGAATGCCAAATTCCTAAATTTTCTCTTTAGTACACAAAGCAATAAGCGCTTTCTGTCAGCAGGCCAAGTCAGTCGCCAGGCAACCGGGAATTGTCTGTTTGCTCCCGAAGGCCTATCCGCGACTGCTCGTCTCTGAATTTGGTGAATGTGACTGTAAACATTAATAGAACTGGTATTTTAGACAAATCAACTACCAAAGAGCTCGTTGAATGTGTAATTGTGTGTATACTTACTTTCATATGTGTTCACTATTTCAATATTTGAATCAGGAACAGATCTGTATGCGTTGCTTGCAGGCTGGCTGCCCTGCTTTTGCAAAGTGCACGTTCACATTGCGCATGCGTGCATACGTAAATTCCATCATTTTTTCGGAGAAAATTTCTCATTATTATCTCGAAATTTCGACTTAGTTTCTCATTATTATGAGATACTAAGTCATTATTATGAGATACTAAGTCATTATTATGAGTTACGAAGTCGAAATTTCGACTTAGTTTCTCATTATTATGAGATACCAAGTCATTATTATGAGATACTAAGTCAAAATTTCGACTTAGTTTCTCATTATTGTGAGATACTAAGTCATAATAATGACTTGTAAAATCTAAAAAAATCCCCAACCCTGGCGGAAACAGGCTTCCATATGATTCAGTGCCATTCAAACATGTGGGTATAATAAAATCAGGTCAAACCGATGGCTTCTCATTTATTTTGTGAGATTACTGCAGCTAATAACAGACAAGCTGATGGTCAGTACAACAGAACGACTGGGAGCAAAATGGTTTTAACACAAGTTATACAAACAGTTAAAGGGATAGTTCACCCTATATATTTACTCACCCTCTGGCCATCCGTTGGTGACATTATTTCTTCAGTATACAAATAAGGAAGATATTAAGCTGAAACCACAGTGCCATTGTCATGGGTGAGGTGAGAGACAGAGGACCCAAGTGCAGACAGGAGGTAAGGTGTTAAACAAGACTTTAATAATATAAATATACAAAACAAACACCCACGGGGGGTAACATAACAAAACATGGAAACAGGAACAAGGACTAACTAGACTGGACTAATACTAACGCTTGACATTAAACTAGACTAACTAAAAGACAGGAACTCACCCACATGACACAAACACGCCACAACAATGCAATGATCCAGCACAAGACAGAGGACACGGGGCATTAAATAAGGGGACAAATCGAGAGGGAACATGTGTGGGGCATGAAACCAATAACAAGCAATTAAGGAGACGAAATGGCGGGAACAGAGACGCGACACCGGAGAGAAAGAGAATGTGGAAGGCCAAGTGGGTAAAAACTTCTCTCTCCACGTAGAACAAGAGGTTCTGTCATGGTTCTGCCACTAGGTCAAGAAAAGCAAGACAAGATGGGGCAGAACCATGACAGCCATATAATGGAAGTAAATGGGTGGATATAAAAGTACAGAAATAATGCCCACGGCCCTTGGTGGCATATTGACATATTGTAAAAAAGCAAATCGATAACTATTAGGTGGTGAGTTTTACTATGTTAATTAATAAAACAAAAAGAAATGAATCATGTTTGTAGTGATCTACGGTCAATGATCATCTCAGGATGAGTAGGTGGATTCAGAATGACCTGATGTGAAGTCTAGCCAAATTTGACTATAAAACAAACAAGGCCATGAGTTGTGTTACTGAGTGGGAAAAAAGGATAATTTTGCATATAATTTGTGCTTCCTACAAGGCAGGGACTGAAAAACATGGTTGGGGCAAAGTATGTGTGAATTATATGTGAAGAAAAGTAGGTTAAGTCATTCACACACATAGAATTAGAATTTTAAAGTTTTACTTAATATTGTATATAGGAATGTATAGTCTGTTATGTTTGACCTGTGCTTCTCTCTCCTTTATCTTAAATGTGTGCTCTCACTGTGCGTGCGTGCGTGCATGCATGCGTGTGTGTGTGTGCGTGCGTGTCTGTGTGCGTGCGTGTCTGTGTGTGTCTGCGCATCCGTGTGTGTGTGTGTCTATGTCTATGTGTGTTAGTATGTGTGCATATTGTGTGTGTGTGGAGTGTTTGTATGTGGTTATGTCTGTCTTCTGTGTTTTCACCTTTTTCTTGTTTTTACAGGTACATCTTTAATTGTTTGCTTATAGTCAATATGTCTCAGGTACAGCTGCTTTGTAATAATGAAAATTGTAAAAAGCGCTATATAAATAAAGTTGAGTTGAGTCATTCGAAAGCAGAGCAATTCATTTTTGTATCTTTGTATGTATCATGTGAGACATTGTGGTTCAAGTGTGGACTAGTTCAAGTATATGCTTTTTATTATTTTAACTTTTGTAAATATTTGGTGACATAACTATTAGTGTGTGTTGCATAGCAATTATTTTAAATTTATTTCTTTATCTCAATCTGCCTCCCATCATGGAATAAAAGTATTTAATATATTTACACTTTTTTGAGTGCGAATCATTGTGTATAATGAAAAATGTATTTCTTTAACCCTCTTATTGTCTTCATTAGAGGACCCTCTTTGTGACTGTGACGAGCGAGATACTGAAGAGAGTGAGAGACTCACAAGCGTCTGTCTGCTCCCGCTCTGTGTTTGAGCTGCATGTCACGTGCCGAGTTACGTCATCGACCCATAATAAATAAACAGTAATTCATAAAACTAACAGTTATATTAAAATTGCACATAGGCTATATAACATGTATCTGTATTTATCGATCATGTAACATTTAAAATTGTATTTAAAACACAAAATAAATATATATTTTGCACTGAATGCAAAATAGTTTGCAATCTTTAACGACATGTTTATTGCTTGCTCGCTCTATCTGGTTCAGAGCAACTTGTGTTACTTCAGTACTGTCATGCGCGAACCAGTGGCTGGGTCTAGAGAAGGAGCCGTTGATATACTTCTGTGAAGGCGGTGTTCAACCTATAAATGACAGGTGCATTCCAGGACCTGGCGTTCGCTGGGCCTGGTGTCAATAACAGTTGTAATTTCAGTAACAAGGGCGTTTTCAGTTCTGACACAGGATGTTTGCTTCAATATGATTCCCTCTTATATAACAAAAGCACAGTTTAAAATTGATGTCTTAATTCATCGCTCCTTTAAAATTTCCTGTCGTGTCACGTACCACTAGGGGTCTCTTCAAGTACCACTAGTGGAACACGTACCACAGTTTGAGATCAAACATATACTGTTTGTAAACCATCAGTACGCCACCATCTGGGAGTAGAAAGTGTGTCACTTACAACATACTCACAACTGATATTCACCCGTGTGAATTCATGTGCCCACTGGGCATTGTTTTCTTATAGCGATGAAGACCATATAGAGCATACTGCTTGGCTCCGTCGTCGCTGCTTGTAGATTTATTACATTGCTTTGTTGTTTTGTCCTGATAGGAGTACCCGCTGTATCTACGCGCTGCAGCTAAAGCCGCAGTGACAGATCGGGCATGTCATGTGATAAAGCAGCTATCATTAACATCTCTGCCGGACTGGGCTCCATGACTCACATGCTTTCCTTGTTCTCCCATTTTCCAATATTCTCTTTCAGTGTCAGCAAGGTACGCCGAGCTTCTTCTCAGATATTGACTAAAATTGACTAAACACGAAAATCAACAAAAGGAGTCAAATTTTATTTTATGTCTTAAAATCACTATCTATGCCATCCATATTTCCAAACTGGCCTCCTGTGAACTGAACTATAACTATCCCAAAATGGCCCTGCTGTGCTTTTAAAGCAATCGTTAGTCCATAATTTGTTGATTTTTTTGTTTGATTGCTTAATCTGGTTATACCATTATATCTGAATTACTTGCATTGTTTAATACTTTGTCTCAACAGGCAGGTTAGAGTAACAGTGCAGTGCATGTTGACTGTGTACACCGCTATTGAGTTAAACCAAGATCAGATCCTCTACGTTTCCACTCACCCAGTCTGAGTGAAAACTGACATGGGTGAAGATAAGGCAAGTATAATTTCAAGTCTAAAAAAACCTTGCATAGATGAAAAACAGGTTCAAGTTGGTTTTTGGGGAAAAAAAGGAAACCTCTTCACCGTTTGTATCACTCCGCCACTAAACTAACTATTAAGTTATGAAGCGAAAGGTCATCCCATTTGGCCGTAAGTGGATTGTGAAGTGTACTTCACAGGGTATTCCCCCAATCTGAAGGTAGCGAACATGTTCAGTTCGAAGTGCACTGCAAACGGTGTAGGGAATAGAGTACCTCAGAGAAGACGTATGTGACGAGGGAGGTGGGATGAGAGCCATGAGGGAACGACGCGAGGCCGGTGGCGCGAGTGATAATGAGTGTCAGCTGGGCGTATCAGCGGTCTCGCATCTCTCACGGAGGAGCTCCGGAAGCATAAGAGGAGGAGCGACAGGAAGGTACGACGAGAGAGGACCAGGCCTGGACATTGTATGTGGTTTCGTTATGTTTGTGTAGCCAGCAGTCGACCGTGAGGTGGCTGCCGGCCCTTTACTTTGGTTTTGTTGTTTGGTTATTTTATTAAAAGTTTGGTTGATCATTTGCCGGTTCCCGCCTCCTTCCTTCCTTCCTTACTTTAAACATTGTTACAAGGTATTTTTGTATGCAAAAATTGTTGTGCACCTCAGCCTCATTGGGTGTTTCGGCCCTTTATCACAAGACCCCCTCAGCCAAGGGAGGCCTACCGCAGGTTGATCAGACCAGGGTGTGTGTCGCATTGCTACAAGGTCAGCCGGCAGCCCATGCTGTGTCCATCCGCCCAAATCACAGCCATTGGGTTCTTCTTTCTTCCACTGGCCAGTTCTTGATTATCTGTGAACACATATACACCCAGAGCAGTGGGCAGCTATCACTGAAGCTCAAGGGCACCTCATTCGTTACCTGCCGGCCCTGAGAATGGAACTGGCAACCTTCTGGTCACAAGTCCGACTCTCTAACCATTAGGCCACGACTACCCACACCGTTAATGCGCGCTCAAGTGTCCCCGGTCCCGTATGGCATACCATTAAAACACATTACCAAAATCAACGCAACCATACGCGCCAACCCGTTGGCTCGGGCTGTTATAGCCCCACTGGCACCATTAATGCATGCTCAGTGCCCCCAGTTCTGTATGGCGTAAGAGTCCAACACGCAACACCATTTTATTACGTGGTCACTTGGCAGCCCATATTGCATCCTTCCGTTTCAACCACAGCCAGTGGCTGCTTCTCTCAGCAACAGTTGCAAGTTCTTTGACTACCGTCCTTTGGCCTTGTTCTCTGATCCCCACTTTCTTAAGCAGCCTTGTAGTGGAATTGGAAACAAAGCCCCTACAGCCCACTTACACAGGGAACACTTTCGCTGTCCATCCCCAATCTTCAGCCTCCGCCGCCAATTTGGCTTACCGGAGATTCTTTCTTTCAAAAGCTTCGTTAATGGCCTCTTCCCAAGGTACAGTCATCTCAACTATGAGGACTGTCCTACTGGAGCTGGACCACAGAACCATGTCTGGCCGCAGGTTGATAGCTGCGATCTTCAAGGGGAAAGTAAGTCTGTGGTTTAAATCAACTCACATTTCCCAATCCCTGGCTATAACCAGCAGACCTGAATCTGGGGTTAAGGGTTTGGCCCGCGGTTTCTGCCCCTCCTGAATAAAGGGTTGCCTTTATAGCGATTGTATTTCGGTTTCAAAAGTAACAAATGTGGTGTCAAAGATTATCTTGATAGAAAAAAACGTGTACGTGTCATAACCCTTTGTTAAACACAATTCAATTCAATTCACAATGTGCATGGTTCCAAAGCAGCTTTACAGGAGCAAATAAGAAAAACACAGAAAGGTAAAACACAGCACAGTGCATGGTGTTTATAGACCAAGCAAGATCATTATAATAAATAATATCTAATAAATAAATGAATAAATAAATAAATGCAGTCTCCCGGTGAGCAAGCCAACACTGCACTGCT
>NW_026634556.1:9727-12853 GCF_024868665.1 Triplophysa rosa
GTGTGTGTGTGTGCGTGCGTGTCTGTGTGCGTGCGTGTCTGTGTGTGTCTGCGCATCCGTGTGTGTGTGTGTCTATGTCTATGTGTGTTAGTATGTGTGCATATTGTGTGTGTGTGGAGTGTTTGTATGTGGTTATGTCTGTCTTCTGTGTTTTCACCTTTTTCTTGTTTTTACAGGTACATCTTTAATTGTTTGCTTATAGTCAATATGTCTCAGGTACAGCTGCTTTGTAATAATGAAAATTGTAAAAAGCGCTATATAAATAAAGTTGAGTTGAGTCATTCGATAGCAGAGCAATTCATTTTTGTATCTTTGTATGTATCATGTGAGACATTGTGGTTCAAGTGTGGACTAGTTCAAGTATATGCTTTTTATTATTTTAACTTTTGTAAATATTTGGTGACATAACTATTAGTGTGTGTTGCATAGCAATTATTTTAAATTTATTTCTTTATCTCAATCTGCCTCCCATCATGGAATAAAAGTATTTAATATATTTACACTTTTTTGAGTGCGAATCATTGTGTATAATGAAAAATGTATTTCTTTAACCCTCTTATTGTCTTCATTAGAGGACCCTCTTTGTGACTGTGACGAGCGAGATACTGAAGAGAGTGAGAGACTCACAAGCGTCTGTCTGCTCCCGCTCTGTGTTTGAGCTGCATGTCACGTGCCGAGTTACGTCATCGACCCATAATAAATAAACAGTAATTCATAAAACTAACAGTTATATTAAAATTGCACATAGGCTATATAACATGTATCTGTATTTATCGATCATGTAACATTTAAAATTGTATTTAAAACACGAAATAAATATATATTTTGCACTGAATGCAAAATAGTTTGCAATCTTTAACGACATGTTTATTGCTTGCTCGCTCTATCTGGTTCAGTGCAACTTGTGTTACTTCAGTACTGTCATGCGCGAACCAGTGGCTGGGTCTAGAGAAGGAGCCGTTGATATACTTCTGTGAAGGCGGTGTTCAACCTATAAATGACAGGTGCATTCCAGGACCTGGCGTTCGCTGGGCCTGGTGTCAATAACAGTTGTAATTTCAGTAACAAGGGCGTTTTCAGTTCTGACACAGGATGTTTGCTTCAATATGATTCCCTCTTATATAACAAAAGCACAGTTTAAAATTGATGTCTTAATTCATCGCTCCTTTAAAATTTCCTGTCGTGTCACGTACCACTAGGCAGCCCATGCTGTGTCCATCCGCCCAAACCACAGCCATTGGGTTCTTCTTTCTTCCACTGGCCAGTTCTTGATTATCTGTGAACACATATACACCCAGAGCAGTGGGCAGCTATCACTGAAGCTCAAGGGCACCTCATTCGTTACCTGCCGGCCCTGAGAATGGAACTGGCAACCTTCTGGTCACAAGTCCGACTCTCTAACCATTAGGCCACGACTACCCACACCGTTAATGCGCGCTCAAGTGTCCCCGGTCCCGTATGGCATACCATTAAAACACATTACCAAAATCAACGCAACCATACGCGCCAACCCGTTGGCTCGGGCTGTTATAGCCCCACTGGCACCATTAATGCATGCTCAGTGCCCCCAGTTCTGTATGGCGTAAGAGTCCAACACGCAACACCATTTTATTACGTGGTCACTTGGCAGCCCATATTGCATCCTTCCATTTCAACCACAGCCAGTGGCTGCTTCTCTCAGCAACAGTTGCAAGTTCTTTGACTACCGTCCTTTGGCCTTGTTCTCTGATCCCCACTTTCTTAAGCAGCCTTGTAGTGGAATTGGAAACAAAGCCCCTACAGCCCACTTACACAGGGAACACTTTCGCTGTCCATCCCCAATCTTCAGCCTCCGCCGCCAATTTGGCTTACCGGAGATTCTTTCTTTCAAAAGCTTCGTTAATGGCCTCTTCCCAAGGTACAGTCATCTCAACTATGAGGACTGTCCTACTGGAGCTGGACCACAGAACCATGTCTGGCCGCAGGTTGATAGCTGCGATCTTCAAGGGGAAAGTAAGTCTGTGGTTTAAATCAACTCACATTTCCCAATCCCTGGCTATAACCAGCAGACCTGAATCTGGGGTTAAGGGTTTGGCCCGCGGTTTCTGCCCCTCCTGAATAAAGGGTTGCCTTTATAGCGATTGTATTTCGGTTTCAAAAGTAACAAATGTGGTGTCAACTTGTAAAGATTATCTTGATAGAAAAAAACGTGTACGTGTCATAACCCTTTGTTAAACACAATTCAATTCAATTCACAATGTGCATAGTTCCAAAGCAGCTTTACAGGAGCAAATAAGAAAAACACAGAAAGGTAAAACACAGCACAGTGCATGGTGTTTATAGACCAAGCAAGATCATTATAATAAATAATATCTAATAAATAAATGAATAAATAAATAAATGCATTCTCCCGGTGAGCAAGCCAACACTGCACTGCTGTGGTGAGGAACCCAAACTCCAATGATGAATAAATGGAGAAAAAAAAACCTTGGGAGAAACCATGCTCAGCAGGGAGGGCCAGATCTCCTCTGACGTGTCATAGCTGCACTCAGTGACCCTGACCAAAGCCACCGAGCAACGTCCATGAAGAACAGGGAGAGCCCACGAGCCGCGATCCAGGAAGCCCCACCTGCCGAAACCGTGCAGGTCCAACCCGGTCCCATTCCGCGATCAACAACAGACAACAGAGGAACAACCAGGGAAAAGTAGTAATGGCATAATTAACTTTATTCCTCTGTTGTCCGACATCGACCACAAAACAAGACCAACCAGACCAGACCCACACAGTCCCAACAAATGAAACGCCCCGAACCACAACCAACAAGCCCCCCCACTCCCTACAAACACCCACCCAGCAACCTCCAATCAAAGACACTGAGTGCAGCTATAACTTCAAACTGCTGTCATGTGATGCAAGTTTAGCATTAAATACCAAGTATTGTAAATTTAGCATTTATGTGACAGGTAGTCCGTCTTTGCTCTCGGTTGGGGATGGAATTGTCTGAGCTGGGCCGGTCAGATGGTCGCCTTTTTCTTGGGTGGTGATGGAATTGCCTTGGATGGAGCTGGGATGGTCAGTCAGTCCGCAGGCTCTCGCAGGAGGATGGCACGGGATTTTCCGATGTAGCTGGCATAATCTCTAGTTGG
>NW_026634557.1:0-1320 GCF_024868665.1 Triplophysa rosa
ACAGCTCAATAAAACGGAAGGAAGGAGGCGGAAACCGGCGAACAATCAAACATTTTAATTCAAAATAAATAAACAATAAACAGCAATAAAACAGGCCGGCAGCCCCTCACGGACGACTGCCGGCCACACAAACATAAACACAAAAGTAACAAGCCGGCAGCCCCTCGCGGAAGACTGCTGGCAACACGAACATAAACAAACTTAAACAAAACTTAACTAATGTCCGGGCCCGGTCCTCTCGCGCCGTATTCTCCTGCCGTTCGTCCTTTTATGCTTCCACTCTCCTCCGTGAGAGATACGAAGCCGGAATGACGCCCAGCTGACACTCATTATCAATCGCGTCCCGGCCTCGCTTCTTCCTCCCACGGCTCTCGTCACGCCTCCCTCGTCACATACCCCCCATCGCCCCTCACAGGCCGGGGGCACCCACGAGACTGTGCTTACTCCCCCCCGGGGGCCAGTCTCACCGGCCCCAGCGCCTGGGGGTATGGACAGATGAGAGAACGGAGACGGAAGCACCAGGAATGACAGGGGCGAGAGAGGGTAGAGAGGAAACAGAAAAAAAAAAGTGGTCCGGTTCCCCGACACGCTGCCGCTCGGTCCTCAGCCAGTCGAGAGGCTCTTCCTCGCGGTGCCATGCGGTGGTACTGGATGCTCGGTGGACGGCTCACGCCTCCTCCTCCGCCCCCTGGCGGCCAGCGAGGCCCTAGTGTCCTGGCGGCCGGCGGTGGCTCCTCCAACTGCGGGCAGACGGTAGCAGGTCCCCCGCTTCCTGCTCCTCCCCTTTCTGGCGGACGGCAGCAGGCTCCGGCCCACGGCAAGCGGGGCTAACCTCTCCGCTCCCTTTCGGATGGCAGCCACCCCACCTCGACCCAGGCACATGGCAGCGAGCTCTTCGTCCCATCCGGGCACACGCTCCATCACCACCGCCTCGGGCAGCCGTTGGCGGATTTCCCTCGTCCGCGCTGCCCGACTCCGCAGCACCGCGAGACCCCTCGGGGCGAGGGCTCTTCGACAGCATGTCCCTCCTTCCTCCCGGGTTTCGGCACCACTGTAATACAGCTCAATAAAACGGAAGGAAGGAGGCGGTAACCGGCGAACAATCAAACATTTTAATTCAAAATAAATAAACAATAAACAGCAATAAAACAGGCCGACAGTCGTCCGTGAGGGGCTGCCGGCCTGTTTTATTGCTGTTTATTGTTTATTAAAACAATTGTTTATATAACAGACTGTCATTTGTAACTGTAGTTGCGATATTACGCCACAGTGGAGGTGCTGTTTCGTTATCAGCACACTGTGGCGCTAAAAAGAGTTGCA
>NW_026634557.1:8217-9320 GCF_024868665.1 Triplophysa rosa
GGGGGAGCTCGGGAGCATAAGAGGACGAGCGACAGGACTGCCGACGAGAGAGGACCGGGCCCGGAAATGCTAAGTTTTGTTTATGTTCGTGTGGCCGGCAGTCGTCCGTGAGGGGCTGCCGGCCTGTTTTACTGTTGTTTATTGTTTATTTATTTTTGATTAAAATGTATAGATGTTCGCCGGTTCCCGCCTCCTTCCTTCCGTTTTATTGAGCTTTATTACAGTGGTGCCGAAACCCGGGAGAAAGGAGGGACATGCTGTCGAAGAGCCCTCACCCCGAGGGGTCTCGCGGTGCTGCGGAGTTGGGCAGCGCGGACGAGGGATGTCCGCCAACGGCTGCCCGAGGCGGTGGTGCTGGAGCGTGTGCCCGGATGGGACGAAGAGCTTGCTGCCATGTGCCTGGGTCGAGGTGGGGTGGCAGCCATCCGAAAGGGAGCGGAGAGGTTAGCCCCGCTTGCCGTGGGCCGGAGCCTGCTGCCGTCGCCAGAAAGGGGAGGAGCAGGAAGCGGGGGACCTGCTACCGGCTGCCCGCAGTTGGAGGAGCCACCGCCGGCCGCCAGGACACTAGGGCCTTGCTGCCGCGCCCCTGGGTCGAGGTGGGATGGTCCGGGAGGGAGCGGAGGAGTCAGCCCCGCTTGCCGTGGGCCGGAGCATGCTGCCGTCTGCCGGAAAGGGGAGGAGCAGGAAGCGGGGGACTCGCTACCCTCAGCCAAAAGAGCCATCGCCGGCCGCCAGAGGCCGGGACGCGATTGATAATGAGTGTCAGCTGTGCGTCATTCCGGCCTCGTATCTCTCACGGAGGAGATCGGAAGCATAAAAGGACGAACGGCAGGAAAACAGGCCGGCAGCCCCTCACAGATGACTTCCGGCCACACGAGCATAAACACATAAACAAAATTTAGCATTTCCGGGTCCGGTCCTCTCTCGTCGGCAGTCCTGTCACTCGTCCTCTTATGTTCCCGAGCTCCCCCGTGAGGCATGCGGGACTGGTGCGCGTACAGCTGATATTCATTATCACTCACGCCACCGGCCCCGCCTTCCTGCCCCACGGCTCTCGTCCCGCCTTCCTCGCTACAATCTTGATATTATTTTACAGACTGTAA
>NW_026634557.1:11553-12673 GCF_024868665.1 Triplophysa rosa
AATGTCCGGGCCCGGTCCTCTCTCGCCGTCTACTCCTGTCGCTCGGCCTTTTATGCTTCCGATCTCCTCCGTGGGAGATACGAGGCCGGTGTGGCGCCCAGCTGACACTCATTATCAATCGCATCACCGGCCTCGCTTCCTCCTCCCACGGCTCTCGTCACGCCTCCCTTGTCACATACCCCCATCGCCCCTCACAGGCCGGGGGGTACCCACAGTCCCAATGGCCCCAGCGCCTGGGGGTATGGACCGATGAGACAAGAGAACGGAGACGGAAGCACCAGGGGCGACAGGGGCGGGAGAGGGAAAAAAATTAGTCCGGTTCCCCGACATGCTGTCGCTCGGTCCTCAACCAGCCGAGAGGCTCTTCCTCGCAGTGCCATGCGGTGGTACTGGATGCTCCCTCGCTCCTCCTCCGCCCCCTGGCGGCCTGCGATGGTTCCTCCGGATGAGGGCAGCCGGCAGGAAGTCCCCCGCTTCCTGCTCCTCCCCTAAACGGCGGATGGCAGCAGGCTCCGGCCAATGGCAAGCGGGGCTGACTCCTCCGCTCCCTCCCAGAAGGCAGCCACCCCACCTCAGACCCAGGGGCATGGCAGCGAGGTCCTCATGTCCTGGCGGCCGGCGGTGGCTCCTCCGACCGAGGGCAGCCGGCAGCAGGTCCCCCGCTTCCTGCTCCGATCCAGCAGACGGTAGCAGGCTCCGGCCCAAGACAAGCGGGGCTGACCTCTCCGCTCCCTCTTGGACGGCAGCCACCCCACCTCGACCCAGGACACAGCGCGAGGTCTTCTCCCCACCCGGGCACACGCTCCAGCACCACCACATCCCTCGTCCGCGCTGCCTGAACTCTTTGGCACCGCGATCCCCCTCAGCGGCGAGGACTCTTTGACAGCATGTCCTTCCTCCCTCCCGGGTTTCGGCACCAATGTAGCAAAGCTCAATAAAACGGAAGGAAGGAGGCGGGAACCGGTGAACAATCAAACATATTTAATCCAAAATAAATACACAAAAAATACAAAAAGGAACAAGCAAACATAAACAAAACTTAACTAATGTCCGGGCCCGGTCCTCTCTCGCCGTCTACTCCTGTCGCTCGGCCTTTTATGCTTCCGATCTCCTCCGTGGG
>NW_026634558.1:0-12527 GCF_024868665.1 Triplophysa rosa
ACCAGGGCCCTGGAGCTTCAGGTTAAGGATGTTCAGCTCCTGTGTAATGTCCACTAGGAATGCAAGGTCCATGACCCATTTAGGATCATCAAATTCAGGAACATCCATTCTGCCATCTTCCATAAATCTCTTCACCTCTGTTCTTAACTCAAAAAATCTCTTCAAGACATTTCCCCTGCTGAGCCAGCGTACCTCAGTAAAGTAAAGTACATCACCATATGTTGCCTCAATTTCTTCCAAAAAGGCTCGAAACTGACGGTGCTGTAAACTTCTTGACCTGATGTAATTGATGCATCTTAGGACAACAGACATGACGTGTTCATATTTTAAGCATTTGTTGCACAGTGCCTGCTGGTGTATAATGCAGTGCAGAACAACTGCTGGATCTGCATTTTCCTCTTCCAACTTTCTTTGTACCAGCGCTACCAGTCCATTTTTTTTACCTGTCATAGTCGGGACGCCATCGGTGGTAATGCCTACTAGTCTGCTCCACGGCAAACCAGCGCGTTCAATCGTGTCGCACAGCTGCTGAAATATATCTTTGGCTGTTGTACGGCCGTGCATTGGACACAAACTCAGCAATTCTTCCGTCACCTCAAACTGGTCATTAATACCTCTGAAGAAAATAGCTAGCTGAGCAGTGTCAGTTTTGTCTGTACTTTCGTCAAGCGCCACAGAGTATGCAGTGAAAACTCTAGCTTTCCCGCGTAGCTGATCATAAATGTCACTCGATAACTCGGTAATCCGCTCTGCCACTGTATTTGCCGATAAAGAGAGATTGTTGAACATGTTCTTCTTTTCTGGACATAGAATATCAGCGACCTTCAACATGCAGTCCTTCATAAACTGCCCTTCAGTGAATGGCTTTCCTGCTTTAGCGATCATTTCACTCACCACATAACTCGCTTCAACAGCATCCTTTTTGGCTCTGTGGAAAAGGCTTTGCTGGGACGTTAGCTCTCTCTGCAACTGTGTGGCTCGTTTTTTTCTCTCGTCTTCCTGGTACTTCTCATATTGGTCTCCGTGTTTAGTCGAGTAATGACGCTTGAGATTGTATTCCTTCAGAACGGCAACTTTTTCACAGCCAAACAAAAAAAGAAACTGCTAAAGACCAGAAACCAGCTAACGTCTTATCAAGTCTTCCGGCAAGCGCAGGTTTTTTTTAACCGTGTTTTTAGTACATATTGAATTGGGTAGTTTAAATTGCTATAAAACAATTACAAATAATAATAATTTTAAAAAGAATAATATTTTTAATATAACGGATTGCGTTATATTTTTGATGTCAGTTGCGGGCCTGAGGGAGGGGGAGTGGGGGCCGTAAATGGCCCGCGGGCCGGCAGTTTGAGACCCCTGCCCTAAACGTTTGGGACCAACAGATATGTGTCCCACAGTCAATCCTTTTGTTAACAGCATTTGTTCAGCTCTCGATTCATTTGAGTTACAGTACAGCGTAGATTAAAAATGTAATGAAAAGCAAGGCCCAGATTTATTATAATGGGTTTTTAACAAAACAGCACGTGATGCAAGAATTGCACTGACCTTTATTGCAAAGAAAAAAATATTTAAAAAGCCTTTACTAAGAAGTTGGTTAATCAACTATTAGACTTTGAAGCTAAGGCCACTTTTTTTTCTCAAGGCCAGCATATTATTTTCAATTGTTTTATTTAAAAAATGGCAGTAGCTGGCGTGGCACTGAGTGTTTATTCCTCGGTCAGCACTAGGGATGCAACGATTATAGATTTTGTTGGTACGATTATACTCGGAGGAATAATCACGGTTGTACGATTATGACGATTATTATTCCTACATTAATTTCTAAATTTTTACTGGCCCTGACAAAAAATGAACTTGCCCGCCACAAAAAGTAATAAATAAATAATAATGTCTAGTTATTAGTTATTTTTTACCTATGCAATCTTAGTAAATAAGCTCATAATACCAATAAACTATTAGCCTAACTCTAATAATAATAGTCAATTAGTTAGTAATAAAATTAGAACAAATGATCAAATTGTGAGCAATATCACAAATAAATGTAATCAAGCAAACACACATATAAAATGAACAGTGCGTTTTAGGTGTTTCATGTTGGTCACTCTAACTGTGGTTATTAGGTACAGAAACTGAATAAAGGAGTCAAATGTAAAACAACACTTCATAGTCTTCACACTGTTCACAGTATACTGAAATATAGATCAAACCATATTAAAGTTATTAAAGTTGATCAGTCAGGAGCAGTGAGTGTGTTTTGTCTTCGTTTTTTGTTGTTTGATGAGCACTAAAACAGATATATTTATTATGCTGCTGTCCCTTTAAGAGCTAGCGCGCACGGATCACACGCTTTTTCCCCCCCACTGTTTTAGTTTACAGCAAACTGTAATGGATTTATCAATGTGATATAGAGCCCATTTGCTAAATAATAACATCAAATAAGTTAAATTGGTTCAACTTGCGTCAGGAGTAGACTTTGAATTTGAGTTTGCGCATACAGAATGTATGCATCCAGTGAGCTGTCCTTGACGCGACGCTTCTCGTCCGGTGTGCTACTCCGTTAACTTACATGGCGCATGGTTCGTTTACATTGCACTGAAAGCCCAACTGTCACCGCTACAGCCTTGATTGTGAATGTACATGTAAGATTGTCTGTTTGATCTCTCTGCCATAGTTAATCTTGTGTGTGTCGTGGCCTCCGTGTCTCTGATAAACATGGCTCTTTAAGATGGTGCACCGCTGGTGTAACTTTGTTTTCATTTTGTGCAAGTTGCAACGTTTCCGTTCCGTGCAACAGAAACATGCGGTGTAACGGTGCCTTTACGATTAATTAACCGTGACGTTTTTAAGCGCGGTTAATAGTAAACCTCAGTAATTGCTGCATCACAAGTTTATATATTTTATTCTGGGTTAAACTAAAGTCAGATTATGGAAGTGGTGCCACTCCGGGCATTTCGGTCATAGTAAGACCACAGTCCTATCTACCTGAATGGGGGAAAGCCGAGATCATCTGTACTCTAAATGTACTGTACCTTGTAAATTAACTTTTGATTTCTAAGCCTAAATTGCACATGCGCACAGGTTGGCAAGCGCCGCGTCTTTGCGTAGAGCCCTGCCCCGAGAAGGGTCAGTCTTTATTGATTGACGATTGACTTGTTTTACTGAATGGCGTGACTTCCTTCGCTAGAGTGGCCATATTGTGGATAGAGCCTGCGGACTGACTGACCATCTCAGCTCCATCCAAGGCAATTTCATCACCACCCAAGAGAAAAGCAACCATCTGACCGGCCCAGCTCAGACAATTCCATCCCCAACCAAGAGCAAAGACGGACTACTTGTCACATTAATCCTAAATTTACAATACTTGGTATTTAATGCTAAACTTACATCACATGACAGTAGTTTGAAGTTATAGCTGCACTCAGTGACTTTGATTGGAGGTTGCTGGGTGGGTGTTTGTGGGGAGTGGGGGGGGCTTGTTGGTTGTAGTTTGGGGCGTTTCATTCGTTGGGACTGTGTGGGTCTGGTTTGGTTGGTCTTGTTTTTTGCTCGATGTTGGACAACAGAGGAATTAAAGTTAATTATGCCATTACAATTTTTCCCTGGTTGTTCCTCTGTTGTCTGTTGTCGATCGCGGAATGGGACCGGGTTGGACCTGCACGGTTTCGGCGGGTGGGGCTTCCTGGGTCACGGCTGGTGGGCTCTCAGTGTTCTTCGTTGACGCTTGCTCGGTGGCTTTGGTCGGGTTCACTGAGTGCAGCTATGACACGTCAGAGGAGATCTGGCCCTCCCGGCTGAGCCTGGTTTCTCCCAAGGTTTTTTTTTCTCCATTTATTCATCATTGGAGTTTGGGTTCCTCGCCACAGCAGTGCAGTGTTGGCTTGCTCACCGGGAGACTGCATTTATTTATTTATTAGATATTATTTATTATAATGATCTTGCTTGGTCTATAAACACCATGCACTGTGCTGTGTTTTACCTTTCTGTGTTTTTCTTATTTGCTCCTGTAAAGCTGCTTTGGAACAATGCACATTGTGAAAAGCGCTATATAAATAAAATTGAATTGAATTGTATTNGCCTCTTACCATATTTGGAACATCAGGTTCCAAACCAATTGTACTGACAGGTACGCCCACCTTACTTGCGTATACATTTGGGCGGTCTTAGTCAAATCATACCACGAACTGACGTAGATTTGTGGGGGTGTGGCAGTTTCAGGCAGGTCTGGGTGAGCATTCACTTTTAGATAGTATGCATCTTTTGTTCCGACACTTTCATTTTTGCAATTTTACGTGTCTAATACATGCATGGGCAACTTATAACACACCAAAGACACAGAAAAACACGTATTCGCGCCATATGACCCCTTTAAAATCCTAAATATAAATGAATACATTCATAGTAGGTATGTGTATCTGTGTGTGTTGGGGGGTAAAAGAATGCATGCATTTACTCTTATGGTCCTCTGGTTTGTTGTGTAATATGACTCCTCTGGCCTATACATGCATTCTGAGCGGTCGCGAGACGCAAATCATTTTCAGAATGTCGGAGACTTTATTTAGATTAAGTGTAGAGTAGGTTTAGGCTTTATAATTGGTTTAACGTGCAGAAATGTCATATGTTATCTAGCCAGCATGGTTAGGATATTCCTGGCCTTTAATGAGTCATTGTTGGCTGAAAGAGGCCATGCACCCTATTGGTCGATGAAGAAATGATCTTAATTATTATATAATATAATTATATTATATTTGTAATTATAATTTGTTAATTTTACTGTCATTGCAAGTTTAACCAAAGGCCATTGTTTTTTTTTGTTTTTTTTTCTCTCTGAGTGGTTGCTAATAAACAAAACTTAATTATTGTCTATAGTTAATGATACTGATGTCATGCATTGATATAATTGTATACAGTAGATAGATTATCTGATCATCGTCATCAACATTGTAGACGTACATGAAAACTGTATTCATTAAATATTGTAATAAACTTTGTATGTTTGTTTTGACCTCGGAAGGAGCTGTCCTCTCTGTTCCTTTCTCTCTGCGTTCCAGCTCAAAATACGTTGCCTCCAACCAATTGCAAGCTGACAGTGGAGACGGTTGCCATGGCGACAGTCAGGCCAGACAGCTCGTTGCCATGGTTCTGTTTGTGCTCGTGACCTGATTAGATTCCTTACAGGTGGAATGTCTGTGAGGGAGCTTGATGTGTTAGGCAGGTGCCTTTGCTTCGGGGTTTGGTTTTGGATTATTTCGAATCGTTTTGGATGGTCAGGAGTACCTCTTGTCCTGGCTACTGTCACAAACACATTCAGAATAGAAAGGCCATTTATCTTGTGTTAAGCCTGTAACCTTGGTATCTGCACAATCCTTGAACCAGTCAGATGTTAGCCTAAGACAACAGCAAATAAATTATTTTTAATCAGGAGTACCTGCATCTCATGCCAAAAAATATGATCTGGGCATCTGTCTACTGAAAGCATTGGCTTTCTCTCCGAGAGAAAGCACTGATCTCTCTCCGACACTCCAGGGTTGTTACGACAGCTTTGTTGATTAAATTGGAAGCGCTCTAGGTTGAAATGTAAGGTTCTTTTTTTTGTTCCTGGTGTGTTCTTTCAGGGTGCTTTCGGAGCTCTGCAAAAGATCTGCGAGGACTCTGCTGAGATCCTAGACAGTGACATGTTGGACCGCCCACTCAATGTGATGATCCCAAAATTCTTGCAGTTCTTTAAGCACAGTAGCCCCAAGATCAGGTGGGACAAATCAAACTGCATACACCAAAAAAGCATTGCCATCTCGATAGCAGTCAATCAAGATTTTTTTCTGACCGTTAGTTAGCATGTTGTTGGCCCTTTTTTGACTGTTTAGACAACTACAGTTGCTGAAAAATTGTCAACAAATTTTGAAGAATTTGATTTATTTTTATATGTTTTATATGCTTGTGTTCTGTCGTAGGTCACATGCAATTGCCTGTGTGAACCAGTTCATCATCAGCAGAACACAGGCCTTAATGCTGCACATAGATCCTTTTATTGAGGTATGCAGACCATCTCCAGAATTTATTTTGGGTCACATAATGAAAACATGTTGTCAGTTTTGTAGTTTTTAGGAAATGATGGTCATGTTATTTCTTTGTGTATCTGTGTGTACCATAGAACCTGTTTGCATTGGCAGGCGATGAGGAGCCTGAAGTGAGGAAGAACGTGTGCAGAGCTTTAGTCATGCTTTTAGAAGTTCGACTTGACCGTCTGCTTCCTCACATGCACAACATAATTGAGGTTAGACCACCCCCCTTCAACCACTCAAAAACATGTAAAAATCAATATCTGTAAAACAGTATTACACAAAAAAGTGTGTACGCGGACCTTCTCAGGAATTAGCTGCCATCAGAATGTCATGATCATGTTTAACAGTTGTACATTTTTTCAGAATATAAATATTGTCATAACCAAACAGGCAAAATGATGCAATGGCAGTCTCTTGTAGAATTATAGTGTGGCAGCAATGTCTTCAAGATTGACCCACCTACATTTCCCACAATCCCCCTCTTCCTTTGTGTTTCTCAGTACATGTTACAAAGGACGCAGGACCAGGATGAAAATGTCGCTCTGGAGGCTTGTGAGTTCTGGCTCACACTTGCTGAGCAACCGGTGTGTAAAGAGGTTCTGTGTGGACACCTGCCTAAGTGAGTAAAACCATAGCAATTTCTATTACATAGAAACATTTAAAGTCAAGAAAAGATTGTTTATTTAGTCCATGAAAAATTAAAAATACATATACATTGTGAATGCAAACTTTGGGCTTGGTGTTTAAAGGAATAGTTCACCTAAAAATGAAAACTCTGTTTTGAATTCAAGGTTGTACAAAATTCAGAATTGAATTGAGAATGACCCCTAAATTCCAATTCAATTCTTGAATTAGAATTTGAATTGAGATTGCAAACAGGAAGCTGAATTGCAATTCAAATTCAAATAGCAGGAAGTAGAATTGGAATTCCGTAAAATTCAAAGAAATTCATGATACATAATTAAGGTGTATTTAACAATGAAGCTTTACAGTATATATTACATATGATTACAACATGAATTTCATACAGATATTATTGTATGGACTTTATGTAAACTATACTTTATTATAGTAAAACATTTGTTTTCATTTGATTACTTTGAAATGAAGATATTGCTAATTATTCAACATTAAGGGAATGTATGCTTAATGTTAGTTTCTGTACTTCCATTAGGAAGAAAAATGTTATAAGTATCACATTCTCACTGATATGTGATAAGAATTAATTTTTCTTAATTGCAATTAATTCATTTCCACTTCCTGTAATTCCTATTCAAATTCAATTCAACATCCTGTAGGGTGGAGTCAATTCAAATTCATTCAGCCCTGCTTGAATTACTCACAATTTAGTTGTTCCTGTATACATTTCTTTGTGATATTTGGAAGAATGTTAGCAACGGATAGTTCTGGGGCATAATAAGGTTTACTAAATTCCTCAAAATATCTTCTTTTGTGTTCAACAGAACAAAAAAAATCCTACTATGGTAGTCCCCAGAACTGTCAGTTGCTAACATTCTTCCAAATCTCTTTCTTTGTCTTCAACCAAACGAACTAAATGTATATTGGTTTGGAACAACTTATGAGTTACACATGACAGAATTTTCATTTTTTGGGTGGAGTATGCTTTAAAAGGGGTTTTTTATAGGTTATAGCTACAACTTTGCAATGCACAGCCCCTCAGATTGTACAAACATCTGTTCATGTGTGTTTTTGTTGCAGGTTGATACCAGTGCTTGTCAATGGAATGAAATACTCTGAGATTGACATAATCCTTCTAAAGGTCTGTTTATTTTTATCATTCTACTTTGTTCATATTTTATCACGTGAACACACCATCATGAAAAGTTTTGAAAATAGTTTTTGGTATAAAATGTCCAAATTCATATATGATTGTCAGGGTGATGTTGAAGAAGATGAAGCAATCCCAGACAATGAGCAGGACATTCGCCCGAGGTTCCATCGCTCGCGCACTGTTGCCCAGCAACATGAGGGTGGAGACTCCATTGAAGAAGAGGAGGAGGATGACGATGATTTAGATGATGATGAAACCATCTCTGACTGGAATCTAAGTAAGAGAGGGCTGAAGTCAAATCCTTCCTTCTTGGTTTCAGAAGCAATTAAAAAAATTACTTTAAGTGTAGGTACTTGTAGTCACTGATTTGCATGTGTCGTGTGTTCAGGAAAATGTTCCGCAGCTGCACTGGATGTCCTGGCAAATGTTTTCAGGGATGATTTGTTGTTGCATATTCTTCCTCTGCTGAAAGAACTGTTGTTCCATCCAGAGTGGCTTGTTAAAGAGTCGGGCATACTAGTGCTTGGAGCAGTTGCTGAAGGTATTTGAAAAACAACCACAATTACATGCTATAATTCACATTTAAAAAAAACTAACCAAAATCGTTCTCTCATTCTCTCCCCTTTAGGCTGTATGCAGGGAATGATTCCCTACCTGCCAGAGTTGATTCCTCATTTGGTACTCTGTCTCTCTGATAAGAAGGCTCTGGTTCGATCCATCACCTGCTGGACTCTGAGTCGGTACACGCACTGGGTGGTTAGCCAGCCTCCGGACACCTACCTCAAACCTCTCATGACTGAACTGCTCAAGCGCATTCTGGACAGCAACAAGCGTGTCCAAGAGGCCGCCTGCAGGTGAGCATGATGCATAGAATGGTCTTGAGACCCCATGAAGTTCAACTATTCTCAGTAATTCTCCTTCTGCCTCTCGTAGTGCCTTTGCAACCCTGGAGGAGGAGGCGTGCACTGAGCTGGTGCCGTATCTCGCTTACATTTTGGACACGTTAGTGTTTGCTTTCGGTAAATACCAGCACAAGAACCTGCTCATCCTCTACGATGCCATTGGGACTCTGGCTGACTCTGTGGGCCATCATCTCAATAAACCAGTAATGCACTTTCAAACACAGAAGCAGTTAAAATTATAGACTGTATCTTTCTCTTAGACATAGATATATAGTGTTTTGTGCCGACACAATCTGTCAGTGTATGTCTAATAAATACACATGCACAGCTGCAGGTTGCTGTTTATGTGTTTTTATTTACATTAATGTATTCTGTATGCAGGAATATATTCAGATGCTGATGCCTCCATTGATTCAGAAGTGGAATCAGCTAAAAGACGAAGACAAAGACCTCTTTCCCTTACTAGAGGTAAATAAGTGAAAGTGTATCTTAAAGGGGTTGTATGACACGGCTAAAACGAATATTGTCCTTTGTTTTAGATGTAATGCAATGTGTATACAAGATTTAAGTTTCAAAAACGCTGTATTTTCCACATACCGTGCATGTTTGTATCTCCTCTTTGCCCCGCCTCTCTGAAACGTGCAGATTTTTAACAAAGCTCATGGCTCTGAAAAGCGAGGTGTGCTATGATTGGCCAGTTAACCAGTGCATAGTGATTGGTCGAATACTGCAAGCGTGTGACGGAAGTGTAACGCCTCTTACCATATTTGGAACATCAGGTTCCAAAGCAATTGTACTGACAGGTACGCCCACCTTACTTGCGTATACATTTGGGCGGTCTTAGTCAAATCATACCATAAACCACTTCAGTCAATACCACAGCTGGACAGTTGCAAGGTCTGTTATATTCATATATAAAGACGTGCTGATAAAACTCCATTTAAGAAACAAAATCATTTCAGTTCTCAAAATTTTCACTATTCATTACTCAACTGAATACTGTGCAACGGAAACAATATTCATCTTAATCTATCATTTCTTTTTGTTATTTGTAACCTTATTACCATCAAACCTTGTAAGGTCCAACTCCTGGAGTTAATATGGAGATTAATAAGCACTGCAGAATGGGGACTGGGAGAGTTTGGGGAAAGGAGGGGAACAGAAACCTCTCGTGAGGGGTCAGCCTGGTCTCGCACCCCTCAAATGGTACCTGTATTTTCCAGCAGAGTCTTAGGTGTGTTGGGTCTGTTAATAATCTCCACCAGCTGTTGAAGAACCATTGGGACATACGGCTGCATCTCAGAACCTGAGTGGAGACAGAGAGCATGTGAACATTTGAGAGAAAAATATGAGGCTTCATACCCTTTATAAAAATGAAATGATGATACTCACCCATCTGAATAGATATTTCTCCAATGGCCCATGTTGCGTTGTTGCACACTGATATCAATTCTGGGTTCAGGTTGGTGCCCAAGACAGGCATAAAATTAGCTGGGAAAAGAGTAACGTCAACAAGTTTCAGTATCAGAAATCACAGTTAACAGAAATAGATTTAATTTGATGAAGTGTCTGTGAATGTGTGTAACCACATACCAATGCAGGGCTTCACATGCTGGAAAGAGGCTTTGGTCAAATCTCCCAACAGAGCAAAGGAACTCTGCCGAACCTCTGGCATTTTATCCTGAGGAAAAAACTATTTACAAAGCTGCAGCGGATTTGGGAACACATCATGCATCCCTTGTTCTAAGCTACAAAGTCTTGGTTTTGTAATTATTTACTGTTTTTATGGTTACCTGCATGCACTGGTACATAAGAGTGAGAATGTTGCTACGGGCAACCAGCTGCTCTATGTTTTCACCGAGCCCCTCTGCTAATCCGCTGAGCAGATCCAGAGCCACGATCATGAAATCTTTATCAGGAGCTTCACAGAACTCAGGCTGATTCTGATGAAGCTGTGATGCAGAAAGAAAGAGAATGTGGTCAAAGACACATAAAAAAATATGTACATAATTGTTAAATGTTTGCATGATAAATGTTTTAAAGGTCTAGTGTACGAAATTTAGCGGCATCTAGTGGCCAATGGCTCACTCCACCACTCCCTTTCAAAGCACTACAGAGGCTGACACAAAACTAAGATGTTGTCATGTTTTTGTTTTTTTGCCGAAGGCAACAAAACGTGCTCTGTAGAACAATTCGTCCATTTAGGGCTACTGTAGAAACAACTTGGTGAATTCAATGCAAGGGGACCCGTGGTTTATGCAGATAGAAATAGCTCATTCTAATGTAATAAAAACATAACGCAAGTCTTTATACACCTCTGAAGACATAATTATGTATATTATAATGCATTTCCGTCAATAGAGCCTCCGAAAACACATTTAACAGCATATTTTGTGGTTGTGAAGACTCTTACCACAGCCTGGGCGAGTGTTTTCTGGACCAGGTTGACACAGCGTTGATAGACAGGTTCACAGTATGGCAGAAAGCCGCTTTGAAGAGCAGTGGCCACAGATGAGAGACACTGTATAATGAATGAAGAATTAGACATAATCTTCATGCCACCTATGATGATCTCACTAAAAATCACAACTACAAGGTACTATATGCAAATGTTCTGTGACACCTGCTAAATATGCCCATGTCTTAAATTAATGGGCCTTGTCTTAAAGGGATAGTTCACCCAAAAATGAAAATTCTATCCTGAATTATTCTAGTTATTCCAAACCTATAACTATCTTTGTTCTGTTGAACACAGATAAAGATATTTGGAAGAATGTTAGCAACTGACAGTTCTGGGACATCACTGACTACCATATTAGAAAGAATTAAAATGGTACTCAAAGGTGTCCCAGAACGGTTTACTTTCCTAAATTCCTCAAAAAAACTTATTTTGTGAACCAAAAAATACAAAAAAATGTTCCTACTATGGTATTCAATGACTCCAGAACTGTCATTCTTCCAAATCCAAATTTTGATCTGTACAAACACATATGAGCGACGCCTGGTTGTTCCATCACAGCGAGGCACCAAATCGCTTGCAAAAACCTTTAATCATTCGGTTCCCCTGTGGTGGAATGAACTGCCAGCCTCCACCCAACTGCAGCATCCTTCACAACTTTCAAAAAACAGCTCAAAACACCTGCTCCGCATTTATCTGACTAACCAATAACTGTCTATGTTTTGTGTCTAAAAGAAATCTAGTTGTTCATTCTCTCCCTTGCTTACTAAACCTTTAATCCTCCTAGTAGCATGGTCTTGTAAACTAACGGTACTGTTGAGCATGTTGACAAAATGTTTATATGCTCTTCTACTTGTAAGTCACTTTGGATAAAAGCGTCTGCCAAATGAATAAATGTAAATTTAAGAGAGAATGTGTAGTCGACAAACCCAACAGTAGTCCAGGATAAAAAAGAAGGGCTTTTATTATGCTTCAGAGGTTCATTCTGCCACAAGGTTGACTAAATATACATTACTTCGCTTATAACATGGCGACTCGCCAATTTGTCACTTTTTGATAAAAAAATGACTTCTAAAGTAGGCCAATCAGAATCGAGCATTCCATAAACTCCATTAAAAACGGGCTTTAAAGGGGTAATATGGAGCGAATACGTGTTTTTCTGTGTCTTTGGTGTGTTATAAGTTGCCCATGCATGTATTAGACACGTAAAATTGCACAAATTAAAAAGTGTCGGAACAAAAGATGCATTCTATCTAAAAGCGAATGCTCACCCAGACCTGCCTGAAACTGCCACACCCCCACAAATCTACGTCAGTTCA
>NW_026634559.1:0-12405 GCF_024868665.1 Triplophysa rosa
AAAGAACTAACAAAATTCTACCTTCTATTCAAATTTCATGCAAATATCTGATAAAATGAGGAAGTTACAAGCAAAAATGTGTGAATAAGCATTTTCGGTCACATGACTTCTATTGTAGTTAATGTATACTATTTTAATATATTCCCCGTTATTATAAATATCATAACTTTAGCAATCCTCAACTGATTTTCACAATTCAGGTGTCGTCGTAAAGGGGATTTTCAGCTCTGTCTAGTCATGTGATCTATTTTGAGTTTAGGGGTGTTTGGAAATTTTGTCATCATGCCTACTTGATGTACTTATTTTTATGAAGACCTCAAATTCGACCAAAATCGTAAATTTTTACTTCTTGTCATGTGTGACTGCGTCCGTACAATTGTTGAATAAATTCACTCGTGTACAAGGGCTCACGACCTACCGATTGTCAAAATTCGAGCCATACGATCCCCTTTACAGAGGTACCTGTGTTAGCTTGGGACACACACGCCCCGCCCCCGAGCACTTGTTTTTTAAACCTGCCCAGTAATCAAAGCGAAATATAATCAAAAATGGCCATCTCTAAAGCTTAGCCAGGTACGTAACACAGCCCCCAATACCACTGCCCAATGTGTCAGAGAGTCCGAGCTAACCATAAACAATCACACAACATTAAATAACTTCACGCTTCAGTAAACCGTTAACAATCTTCCAGACAACTCTGTACCTTCTGTATAGACACTAAAATGCAGTACAGTTATGAACAGTAAGAGACAGCATACTGTCAATCATCATCATACTCTCCTGTGCACTCAACTATTATCATGAGCATATATCAACATAATGGCATTAGCACGCCACTGAAACACAGCATAGGCTACACACAACATCACATAACGATTTACTGATATCAATAGTTAGTGTGTTTGACTGGGATGTTTTAGAATTGACATAACGTTTGTTTACACTCATAAAGTAAACAAAAGAATCCGTTTAAATATGCGTTTATACATGTACAGCTGCAGAACTCTATGATCTCATATGACGATCAACAAACAGAGAAATGTGTTCATGTCAGTATCGATGATCACAATAAACATGAGAATGACGCACCAGTAATGTACGAGAAGAAACCCGGAAATGATCAGCAGTTTTAACTGAAGCTTCATCATCCAGCAGCAGCAGAGAAAACAAACATTATTCTCTCATTCTCCTTCACACATACACGTGCAATGATAAACATCAGCGGCTGGTTGACTGTAGTGATGAGTCGTTCATGAACGATTCGTTCTTTTTGAACGAATCTTTAAAATGACTCGGGAGTAACGAGTGTCTCAGCGAGTGATTCGTTCTTTTTGTGTTGACCGCGCATGTGCAACATTGTACCAGAAACAGTAATGAAGTTCGTCTCTAGAGTCATCGGGTCTGAGTCCTTTCTTTCTTTAATACCGGAAAGAGAAATGATTAGTTCGTCTCTCGAGTCATCGTGTCCGAGTCCTTATACCGGAAAGAGAAATGATTAGTTCGTCTGTGGAGTCATCGAGTCCGAGCCCTTTTGTTCTTTTGTCAAATGGTAGCTCCGCAGGCAAACCTGCAGCCTGTACCGGAGTCCGAGTCTTTAACGTTACGTGACCACTTCCCGGATCATCAGTCAAATGCATGATGTACGTGTTATATGTTGTATTGTAGGAAGAAATATTATAAAATGATCAAAAGATATGTGCAATAAACATCTTCTCTAAAACGTACCGTTCTGTTCTTTTTTCTTTCAGTATATTCATAAATGTTTCTTGTGGATTTCTGCATGTGTTTTTAATTTATCTTAATAACTAACTATTTTGCATAAGAACTGTGCTGGCAAAATATAAACATAAGCAACACTAGTAAAGTCAGTGTTTATGTCCAATGCATATATTACACAAGTGATCTCTTATTAAATAATTGCACATTTAAATGATTTCAATAGCCTATTATTATATACTTTGCAAACTGCACGAGACGTTTTAGTAAAAAACACAAGTGATCTCTTATTAAATAATTGCACATTTAAATGATTTCAATAGCCTATTATTATATACTTTGCAAACTGCATGAGACTTTTTAGTAAAAAACAACAACCTGTAAACCTTATTGCATACCTGAGTGGCCCAAAATTGCTAATGAATTATAAATACATAACTTTACAGAAATGCTGTCAGGAAATAATTAAATAACTGTTTCTCATAACTTGTCCCTAACTACAATATAAGTTATTTCTTATTATATATCTGATCAAAACTAGCATAAATAAACGTTATGGGGTAATTTGGCTATTAACATGCAACATTAATTTAACTCTGCTCAGATGAACGAAATGAACGAAATGACTCGAAAAAAGATTCGTTCATTTTGCTGAACGAGATTCAAACATCCGAATTGTAAAAATGACTCGAACTTCCCATCACTAACTGACTGAGCCACATGAGCACGACGACAGCAACATGACGAGACGAATTGCAGGACCGGGGCGCTGCTCTAACACACCGCATTCAGCGCTGAGGCAAGGCGAGACTCAACACCGCCGCCATATTGGACAGGGCACGAACGCAACAATCTCTCTCTCTCTCTCTCTCTCTCTCTCTCTCTCTCAGAGAGAGAGAGAGAGAGAGAGAGAGAGAGAGAGAGAGAGAGAGAGAGAGAGAGAGAGAGAGAGAGAGAGACAGAGACAGACAGAGAGAGAGAGAGAGAGAGAGAGAGAGAGAGAGAGAGAGAGAGAGAGAGAGAGAGAGAGAGAGAGAGAGAGAGAGAGAGAGAGAGACACCAGAGAGAGAGACACCAGAGAGAGAGAGAGAGAGAGAGAGAGAGAGAGAGACACCAGAGAGAGAGGTCATGCACAACTTGAGCTCCTGAACTTTCTTGAACTTTCTTGAGTTTCTTGCTTCCAATATGAGGTAAACCGAAGAAAAAAAGACAAAATTAACAAAACATGCGATAGTGAACACAAGTTCACTATAAAAAGATAAAAAAATTATATGACGAATTAGGAGAAATACTTTGAAAAACAAAGAAACCTTGTGGAAACTACATAGAAGGGCCTTCTTCACACTGGAGTGGACCATTTAACAAGACTTCAGAAGGAAATACACAAAACCTACTGGAAAAGGAACTACTCCCAAACTTTACTGGATTATCAATAAGGATTGTTCTGAAAAAAGGATTTAACTGAAATAATATTCTTACAAACAACAAGGATAAACAACAGTGAAAGGACAAACAAACCAATAAAGACCTCCAACTTTCCACTTTACCACCAGAGTCCTCTAGCACCCTGAAGCTCTAGAATTCCAAAGCAACTTTCAATAACAAAAGAGGATCGTTGGACTTGACACCTCTTGATTGGATTACCTGAGCTATTCATTTCAATACCAATGACCTGTGAACTGCACCATCATGGCAACATCAGCAATGGTGAATGGAGCTCACGCCTTCTACCCCCCAGACATCCAGTCTGAGAAGAGCAGACAACAACACAAACTCAAATCACAGAAAGAAAATCCAGAGACACTGTTTAAAGACACTTCAAACAGTAAAGGCAAAACCCTCACAACAAATCTACTCTTCTACACAGAACGCCCAACTGTTTGGCACACAGCTTTCTGCATATTATTCCATCTGTCACGGTCCCATCCTCTTGTTTATGAGATTCTAGTCGTGTGGCGGGATCGGGGCAGAGTCCTTAGGTTTTATGTGAGAAAACCATGAGTTGTTTGTTTTTACTTCTCATGTGTTTTCTCGTGTCTCGTCATTGGCCCCGCTCCTCTCGTTTCCTTGTTATCTTTCCCTGAGTGTTTTATTACCCACACCTGCCCTGTGTCATTATCCCTCGTTTGTCTCTCCCTATATATACCCTCATGTTTCTTTGTCTTGTGCTCGTGTATTACGTATGTTCTGTGCATGTTGGTTATTCCTCTGTGCTTGTGTCTTCGTGGATGTATCGCCCTTGTCAAAGTAAGTCTAGTTTAGTGTTAGTCTGTTGTAATCTTGTCCAGTGTTGTATTAGTCTGTTTATTTAGTTAGTGTATTCAGCCTTTGTTCCTGTGGTTCCGTTCATCGTGTCTTGTTTTCCCCATCGTGGGTTTTTGTTTTATGGTAGTAGTTCTCAGGTTAGTTTTTCCCCATTGTGGGTGTTTTGGTTTCCATTTTTTTTGTCAATAAAGTGTTTTGTTAACCCCTTCACCACCGCCTGCCTGCATTTGGGTTCTTTCCTGCCACACTTCTGACAGAATACACGAGCCATCACTGAACCCAGCAGGTAGCATGAGCACTGGGCGGTCCCACCTAGCTCGCCTCCTCTGCGGACTTCGCCAGGGGAACGAGAGCGTGGATGAGTACGTGGACAGGTTCCTGGATGTCGCTGAGAATGGCATCTTCGGGGAGGAGGAGCTCGCGGTGCTATTTAACTCCGGTCTCAGGGACCCACTTTCGCGGGCGGAGATGAGGGCGTTGAGGCCGTTGGACTTCGACGCCGTGTGGCTGTCCGCCGCGGAACGATCGGAGTCCATGGCCTCAGCACTTACCAGCTACCCATCTCCGCTGGTCACGATTCCTGAGCGTGGTTCCCTGCAGATCGGGGTTGTGGGCACCGCCACTCCATCCTTCCCACTCTCGGCAGCCTCTCCACCATCCACCAGCCTCGTTGGCAAGCGGGGGAGGCGAGCATCCTGGGAGTCCTCCTCCGAAGAGTCTCAGCCAGAGCTTTCAGGATTATGTAAAAATCTCGGAATTATCGAAAAATTGACCATAAGACTGGTTTTGATGTCCAGTCACTAAACTGTCACGGTCCCACCGTCTTGTTTATGAAATTCTAGTCGTGTGCGGGATCGGGGCAGAGTCCTTAGGTTTTATGTGAGAAAACCATGAGTTGTTTGTTTTTACTTCTCATGTGTTTTCTCGTGTCTCGTCATTGGCCCCGCTCCTCTCGTTTCCTTGTTATCTTTCCCTGAGTGTTTTATTACCCACACCTGCCCTCTGTCATTATCCCTCATTTGTCTCTCCCTATATATACCCTCATGTTTCTTTGTCTTGTGCTCTTGTATTACGTATGTTCTGTGCATGTTGGTTATTCCTCTGTGCTTGTGTCTTCGTGGATGTATCGCCCTCCGCTGAGACATGGCATCTTCGGGGAGGCGGAACTGGCAGCGCTATTTAATGCCGGTCTCAGGAGCCCCCTTTCGCAAGTGGAGATGAGGGCGCTGAGACCACTGGACTTTAACGCTGTGTGGCAGTACGCCACGTACCGTTCGGGGTCCAGTGTCTCAGCCCAATCCAGCTACTCGTCTCCACTGGCCGCGATCCCAGAGGGTCGGGCCCTGCAGATCGGGGTTCTGGGCACCGCCACACCTTCCGCCTCACCCCCTGCAGTCTCGTCTCCACCAGTCAGCCTGGGTGGCAAGCGGGGGAGACGAGAGTCTTGGGGGACCTCCTCCGAGGAGTCCCAGCCAGAACCAGCCGTGCCGTTTGCCTCTTATCTTCAGCCGACCTCCAGGCGGGTGGCTTGGCTGAAGAAAAAGAGGCAGCGGCGGGCAGCGCGGACTCCCTCCCAGCCGGTGCAGCAGCCGGCGATCCAGCCGGCGTCCAGTCCGGTCCAGCCGGCATCCAGTCTGGTGGTCCAGCCGGCGTCCAGTCCGGCGTCCCAGCCGGTGCAGCCGGCGTCCAGTCCGGTGTCCAGTCCTGTGTCCGGTGCAGCCGGTGTCCAGTCCGGTGCAGCCGGCGTCCAGTCCGGTGATCCAGCCGGCGTCCAGTCCGGTGATCCAGCCGGCGTCCAGTCCGGTGCAGCCGGCGCCCAGTCCGATGTCAAGTCCGATGTCAAGTCCGATGTCCAGTCCGGCGCCCCAGCCGGTACAGCGCCGGCGTCCAGCCCTGTCCAGCCGGCCTTCCAGCCAGCGTCCAGCCCTGTCCAGCCGGCCTTCCAGCCGGCGTCAAGCCCTGTCCAGCCGGCCTTGCAGCCGGCGTCAAGCCCTGTCCAGCTGGCCTTCCAGCCGGCGTCAAGCCCTGTCCAGCCGGCCTTCCAGCCGGCGTCAAGCCCTTTCCAGCCGGCCTTCCAGCCGGTCCCTGGGAGACTCCCAGGGTCAAGGACTGTTCCCCCCAGGACTTATCCTAAGTCCCCCAGGACTCCGCGCCCTCGAGCGCAGCCGGGGACTGGGACTATTCCCCCTAACCCTTTTGGACTACCCCCTATGGGCCCTTGTTTGGCCCCACCCCCCCTCCCATGTTTGTTATTTTTGTTATGCCACCCCAGTCCTGTAGTCTTGTTGTCCTGTCTACCCCTTGTCTTGTTCACCATGTTTGTCTGGTTTCTGTCTTTGGTCCAGTCTGTCAGGTCTTGTTAGTCACCCCTTGGTGAACACCTGGAGGTGTTCATTAAGGGGGGGGCTCTGTCACGGTCCCACCGTCTTGTTTATGAAATTCTAGTCGTGTGGCGGGATCGGGGCAGAGTCCTTAGGTTTTATGTGAGAAAACCATGAGTTGTTTGTTTTTACTTCTCATGTGTTTTCTCGTGTCTCGTCATTGGCCCCGCTCCTCTCGTTTCCTTGTTATCTTTCCCTGAGTGTTTTATTACCCACACCTGCCCTCTGTCATTATCCCTCATTTGTCTCTCCCTATATATACCCTCATGTTTCTTTGTCTTGTGCTCTTGTATTACGTATGTTCTGTGCATGTTGGTTATTCCTCTGTGCTTGTGTCTTCGTGGATGTATCGCCCTTGTCAAAGTAAGTCTAGTTTAGTGTTAGTCTGTTGTAATCTTGTCAAGTGTTGTATTAGTCTGTTTATTTAGTTAGTGTATTCAGCCTTTGTTCCTGTGGTTCCATTCATCGTGTCTTGTTTTCCCCATCGTGGGTTTTAGTTTTATGGTAGTAGTTCTCAGGTTAGTTTTTCCCCATTGTGGGTGTTTTAGTTTCCGTTTTTTTGTCAATAAAGTGTTTTGTTAACCCCTTCACCACCGCCTGCCTGCATTTGGGTTCTTTCCTGCCACACTTCTGACAATATCATACCAAACATGGAATCTGCAAAGGCAGACAACTGTGTATATATGAGGACTCAGAAAAAGACCCACAGAACAGACATCTGACAACAAACTTCTACCAAAATGGAACCGTAATGGTACAGGGAAACAGTGCTGCCCTAACAAACTTTGAACAGACCTTCCACACCTTAAAACATATGGTGGAAAAAGAGGAAGCAAATCCCTGCAAACAAAGCCATAGAGACACATCAGAAAACACAGAACAAAACGAACCCTCAACCCATGCAAATACAAAGAACAGGACCACTCCAGAAAGAACTGAAAACACCATCATTCTTCCCTCAAGCCCAGTACTACACAACACAGTCGCTCAACTGCAGCATAGCCTTGCACTGATGGAAGTGGAAATAGTGGAACTGAGCGAGCAGGTTCATGACCAGACCACAAAAGACACTGAACAACTCAGAGACCAGCTGTGCCAGATAAGAAGCCAGCTGAAAACCTCTATCCAGGAGCTAAAGGGGGAAATAGACACCCTGTCCAGAGAAACATTAAAAAAAGACTTCAAAGAAATTAAAGAGACAATGGGGAAAGAACTTTCAAAAATAAAAGATTACATGATGAGCTCACAGGCTACAAAGTCGAGCTACAACAAAGGGACACACAAATTGAGACCCTGACAACACAGATGAGGCGTCTCTCTACCCCTACAAATGCCCCAAAGAGCAAAGACCCCCCTGGCCTCCCCCACACCCACACAGTCAAACTCCAGCACATCTCTAACATCCACCAAACCACCGCAAACCAGCAATAACCAAAGAGATGCAAATGCACCTGCAACTCCCAGCAAGCCTGAGGAGGAACCTCAGAAAACCACAGCCGCAACCCCGACTGAGAAACCGCCACTACAAACTGAGGCTGAAATCGTCATTCTCATGGACTCCAATGGGAAGTTCCTGCATGTGGAAAAACTGTTTCTAGGCCGTAAGACAACAAAACTCTGGTGCCCAAAAACCAGGTGATGCCCTCAGAATTTTATCTGACTCAAGCTTTGGCACACCATCACACATCATCATACACACAGGCACCGACGACCTGAGAGGTGAACAGGAGAGAGTTGGGCATCTGATCTGCAGAGTAGCAGAGAAAGCTACAGAGACCTATCTCAACTCAAAGATCATCATATCCACTCTCCTACCCCGCAGAGACATTCACCCAGACACCATCCAGAGAGTCAACTCCGACATCTCCAAAGGATGTGCTCGTCTACCTAATGTGCACCTGACTCATGACCTCTCTATCACAGTAAGAGAGCTGTATGACCACATACACATAAGGAGGGTTATTGTAATTAACAAGGTTAATGTGTTTGCAAAAACACTGAAAGACACAGCATGGGGCAGACAGACCACCTCAACACCTCTGAAAACAAGACAGCTGTCAACACATCACACTCCACAAACCCAGAGATCCAGCAGAAACCCACAGTCTCATCACAGAGAACGAGCACCAATGATTGGACAATACTGGGGACCCCCATCCCACACTAAAGTCTACCTCAGAACACCTCACGCAGCTGAACATCACCACAGACCTCTGCCTACATTATTACACCTGCAGAAACCACAGACTGCACAAGACCACCACCCAAGATCCTCGCCAGCACAACGACATCCCTCCAGGCAGAGGAACAACACCAGAATGGTACCACAGCCCCCAGCAGCTAACCCAGCGCACCCACCTTCAGCTGAAAACACACCAAACTCAGCAACACCACCACACTCCAGGAGCTACGCACAGGCTGTCAAAGGACAGACAAAGACCCTGGAGATGAGTGAGATCAGACAGCTGCTGAATTACATCAGTGCACAGCTGACTTCATGACAATCTACACATCATTCAAACTCCAGATTAATAATGTAAAATAAAAAAATAAAAAACACAACGTATCTTTTAAACATTACAAATGTGTATTAGAAAAGGATTACCTCTTATTTTTTGGGAACAAGAACTCTACACCTTGAACGCTTAGAATGTCTCTTTCAATATCAATGTGGAATATCCAAGGCTTGAACTCTACAGCATTCTGGCTAAAGAGCTCAAACACAGAATTCAAGAAGAGCATCAAGGACATGGACATTATAATTCTACAGGAGACATGGAGCAGGGCAAACACCACCACCCACTGCCCCCCCAACTACAGAGAAATGATTCTACCATCACAAAAACTCAACACAGTCCGAAAGGGCAGAGTCTCAGGAGGACAAATCATCTGGTATAATTCTGAATTCCACAACCACATCAACACGGTGAAACATGGCATACACCACACCTGGCTCAAAATCCACAAGGATCTACTTCCATCCCAAAAAGATATATTCCTGTGTGCCATAAACATCTCGCCGTCAGAGTCTCCGTACTACAGCGAAGACATGTTCCCAACATTACAGAAGGAGACGAGTCACTTCCAGGCCCAGGGAAATGTGCTCATCTGTGGAGACCTGAATGTCAGAACAGGACTACAGCCGGACTTCACCGACACACAAGGAAGTAAATATATCAACAGCAAACTGACCTGCATCAATAACACATTCTCTCATATCCACAGAAATAATCATGACAGTATTGTGAATAAGAATGGGAAAGATCTCCTGCAGCTCTGTCGAAATCTGGGTCTGTACATTTTCAACGGTAGGTTACGTGGAGATACTTTAGGGAGATTCACTTTTTGCTCACCGCTTGGGAACAGTACAGTTGATTACATGATACAAAAACAGCTTCTTCCCTCAGGCCATTTACCTCTTGAACAGTTAAATGTTTTTACACACCATGCAATTAATAACTCTGTGCAATAATAATTAAGTGCAATATTAATTATATCCTCCAGATAATACACTATCTATTTTTATACATCTTTTTCTGTAAATTATATTTCATTAATTCTGCTGTATATAGCACATACCTTGTACTACAATAGTCTATTCTTATTTTTTACTTGTACATATTTACATACATACATAGCTTTACACTCTTTATATCTTTATCTTATGTTTATTGTATTGTATTTCTTAATTTTTTATACCCATAGGCCCTTATTTAAATCATTGTGTACTGTATTCTATTGTGTTATGGTCTCTGTGTACTATTGTTGCTGTTTCTGTGTTCTGGATGCTCCTGTCACCAAAACAAATTCCTTGTATGTGCAAACATACTTGGCAATAAAGCTCTTTCTGATTCTGATTCTGATGATAACAGACATAGATCCTTGATCTCTCAAATCATTCACTGTTAGAGAACGAACCCCGCTATCTGATCACAGTCAAATTACTCTACATCTCAAAAAGACAGAAAATAACATTAACACAGAGCCCAGTGAGCTGTACAATATCAGAAAACCATACAGATGGACTGAAAACAGCGCAGAAGAATATCAGAAAGCACTTAGCAGTCAAACAATACAAACGCTGTTAGATAACTTTCTAAATAACACATACGCTCACACTAAAGAAGGTGTCAATCTTGCCGTAAAAGATATAAATTTCATATTTGAAAAATCAGCAAAACAATCAAAATAAAAACAAAAACGGGGAAAAATCAGATATCCAAAACTGTTTCGATCATGAATGTCAAACCTTTCGCAAAAGACTGAGAACATTGTCAAACCAGAAACACAGAGATCCAAATAATGCAGAGATTCCACTTCTTTACTGTGAAACATTAAAACAATACAAACATACACTCAGAACCAAAAAAGCCCTTTACACCCAAAAACAGCTGACAATAATCCAGAAGTCCGTCAATACAAAATTAATTCTGGGATAATTGGAACAATCTGAAAAAAACTGATCATGAAGAATTGGCAATTCAAAATGGAGAAATATGGGAAAGTCATTTCCAAACATTGTTTAATAAAGTACAGACAGACACAAACCGTGAGCAAAATCAAACAATCAAACAATTAGAAAAACTAGAATTAGCAATCAAAGATAATCAAACCCGTTAGACTTCCCAATAACTGACAAAGAACTTGAAGACAAAATCAAAAACCTTAAAGCAAAAAGAGCATCTGGACCTGATGGGATTTGAAATGTAATGATAAAACATACAAACATAAAATTCCAACGGGCCATTTCAAAATTATTTAAGGTGATTATGATTGTAGGTCACTTCCCTGACATCTGGAATCAAGGCTTTATAACACCAATCTTTACAAATGGAGATACATTTGAGCCGTACGACTATAGAGGCATCAGTGTGAGTAGTAACCTGGGAAAACTATTCTGTAGTTTAATAACTGCTCGACTCTTAGACTTCATCACCACACACAATGTCTTGAGCAGAAGTCAGAGAGGATTTTTACCAAACTAATGCTACATACTCTAATTGAAAAACACGTTAACCAAGATAAAGGTCAAATATATGCATGCTTTATAGACTTTAAAAAAGCTTTTGACTCAATTTGGCACCGAGGACTTTTTTTACAAACTTATTGAAAGTGGCATAGGTGGTAAAACCTGTGACCTTATTAAATCAATGTACACCGAGAGTAAATGCGGCATAAAAATCAGCACAAAGCATACTATACTGTATATCTTTATCAGGAACGTGGAGTGAGACAGGGTTGCTGCTTAAGTCCAACATTGTTTAATATTTACATCAATGAACTGGCAACCATCCTAGAGCGATCTGAAGCCCCCCGGTCTCACCAGACCTGGGCCCTGACAGTCAACCTCAGTAAAACTCAAATGGTCACCTTTCAGAAAAGATCCAGATCCCAACTATCACAACACACATTTACATTAGGCACAAACCCCATAACACACACATCACACTACAATGACCTGGGTTTAAAAATCACATCCACAGGAAACTTGAATCCTACAGTGAATGAACTGAGAGATAAAGCATGCAGGGCCTTCTATGCAGTGAAGTGTGGGGTCCACTGACAAATCCAAATCAAGATTTTACTAAATTGCAAAAACATCCAATTGAGAGCCTGCATACAGAACTCTGTAAAAACCGGCACACAGCAAACAATGCATGCAGGGCAGAATTAGGCAAATATCCACTGATCAGAAAGATAGAAAAAAGGGCAATCAAACTCTGGAAACGTGAAAAACAGTGACCCTCACTCATATCATTCTAAAGCCCTGAAACACCACGAGATGAGCAAAGCTCTGTCAGCTGGTCCAGAGCTTCAGTCCTGATGTTTCAGTCCTAACATCTACTGATGCTCTCAACCACAACAATACGGACAAAATCACTATTTGTACGCAGCCCCGCTGCAAATGCTTTGGCAATATGAATGTACATTTTGTCATGCCAATAAAGCACCCTTACATTGAAATTGAGAGAGAGAGAGAGAGAGAGAGAGAGAGAGAGAGAGAGAGAGAGAGAGAGAGAGAGAGAGAGAGAGAGAAGAGAGA
>NW_026634560.1:0-1930 GCF_024868665.1 Triplophysa rosa
TGCGCAGACGTCACTTTCACTTGTGTGCAGGAGAGAGAGAGAAGGAGAGCATACGTTCGTGAAGTTCAGGTGTTTGTTTGTTCACTGCATTTGGGCGATGAATGTTATTTAAACGGTGGATATAACGCTGGATTTGGAGATGGTTTGAAACTGATATATGGAGCCGTCCCACCGCTAAAAAATGCCGGACATGAACCGCATGCGGTGAGTGAAACTGATGTCTGTGTTTTGTTGGCAATGGGTGCGCACGTGCTTTAGTTCAGCCTAAACCTCCCCCCCCCCGCACGCGCCATATGCTTTCGGAAATAATCGTACAGCTGTATCTATCTTTTATAAATGTGATAAAACTAAATACTCTTCGAAGATACGAAGTATGCAATACTACTCTATAGGTACTCAACTAATCGCGTGTGTTAGGGCCGCTTTAAAAGTATTTATGTGGATTTAAACCCACACATTCAAGTTTGAAGTAGACTCATAAAGAGATATCAGGAAAAATGGTGGCAGACAATTCCCCCTTTGTGGAGTCTGCTTTGGTACGCTGTGAGAGTAGAGGTCGACCGACACTAGATTTTGCTGATAACTATAACTAAGGTGGTCAGTGCCAGCCAGTAATGTTTCATTAACTATAGTTTTTGATTTATTCTGAATCAAAACATAACACTTTACTAGCAGTGAAGTTTATTACAACAATAAACACCATTGCTTGAACCGTTTAACGGGATTGTACTTCTCAACAAATAAAACACAAATATTAACAATATTATTAAATATTAAAATCCAGTGTATGGTTTAAACAAAGATAAGTAGGTAATTTCTACATTGATAATTAAAAAATTCTTGCCACCAAATAGTATATGAAATGACATTTTAATATTTTACAATACAGTATATATTGTTGTGTTTACGCATGTTTGTATACATTAAACAAACCTCATCCACATTTTAGCCAATTCTGTTGTCTCTGATTATCTGCTTTCTGTTTTGGAGGCGTGGGCGCGCGCACATGTGTACACACACACACCACATATTACGACAAATGCCCATAGTTATTACAATCATAAAATTGAAAGATTTTGCATGTCTTTTTGTCACCTTGTTATAACTTGAGCTAATAGGCTACTAATGTTAGTGCACTCTCAGCCTTGTCTGCAAAAATATCATTGTTCCCCGCTCGTGATAGTTCAAACTAAAAACGATGAATCAGTCGACCTCAATATGAGTGTACGTACTGTGGTTCACACTTGAGTACTATGGTGTCGTTTGGTTTAAATATCGTTACACCCTTAATGATCAATAAAGATTTAGGGTACTTAGACAGTTTGTCTAACAATGTAACTTTCTTAAAGTTGCCATGAATTAAAGCCACAATTTTAACCCGAGCTTTTGTTATATAAGAGGGAATGGTATTCACACGAACATCATGTAAGTGTCAGAACTGAAGTCGTCCTTGTTACTGAGATTACATCTGTTATTGACACCAGGCCCAACGAACGGCAGGTTCTGGAATGAACCTATCTTGATAGGTTGAACACCGCTTCCACAAGAGAATATCAACGACTACTTTTCTAGCCCCGCCCACTGGTTCGCGCATTACAGTACTGAAGTAAGTTGCGCGGAACCAGATAGAGTGAAGAAGCAATAAACATGCCGTTAAAGATCGCAAAATATTGTGGAGTCAGTGCCTGGTTGTGGAAGAACACAGTCTCTGCATAACGTTCCTTCAGATTCCGACATTAGTAATGCGTGGTTAAAGTTTATTTTTAAAGATGCTCCAGCTCACGTGGGTAAAACATTACTGCAGATTCCTTTGTGAACAAGGCACAGGTCGACGCTGGATTGGCAGAGAGACTAAAATTACATTTACATTTAGTCATTTAGCGGACGCTTTTATCCAAAGCGACTTACAAAGAGTTTAAGGAGCAATAAG
>NW_026634560.1:5816-7532 GCF_024868665.1 Triplophysa rosa
CTGCATAACGTTCCTTCAGATTCCGACATTAGTAATGCGTGGTTAAAGTTTATTTTTAAAGATGCTCCAGCTCACGTGGGTAAAACATTACTGCAGATTCCTTTGTGAACAAGGCACAGGTCGACGCTGGATTGGCAGAGAGACTAAAATTACATTTACATTTAGTCATTTAGCGGACGCTTTTATCCAAAGCGACTTACAAAGAGTTTAAGGAGCAATAAGCGATATGTCATACAGGAGCAATAACACAACAGGTGCTAATACAAAGTTACTAGTTTCAACAAAAGCCAGACCAATACCGGTTGAGAGAAAGAGAGAGGGTTAGTGTTTTTTTTTTCTTCTTTTTTTTTTTCATTCATTCTGTCAGGTATTCACAGAAGAGATGGTGTTAAGTAGTTTTTTTTTAATGTTGTGAGAGATGTGGTTGACCGGACTGAGTTAGGAAGAATGTTACACCAGGAAGGAGTTGTGAATGAGAATGAGCGGGAAAGCGATTTACTGCCCTTATGAGAAGGCAATACAAGACGCTAGGGATGGGAATCGCAGGGTACCTCCCGATACGATTCGATACGCGATACAGGGCTCACGATACCGATAATATCACAATGCGCCGATTCTGTGGTAATCGATATATCGCTTGGCAATTCTATAACAATACATCACGACATCTGTAAATGAAGGGAAAAAATGATCTATTAGTAGGGATGTAACGATTCACCGTGAGCCGGTTGAAAATCGGTTATAATGAGCGACGATTCAAATCGGTTGAGGCTTGAACTGAATCGCAATACATTTTTTGAACAGCAGGGGCCGCCATGTTCACTGCAAACCTAAACGTGGATGCTGATATTTCTTAAATGCAAAAAATCCAAGAAAAGCACAGACAGTATTAGTTTGTTTATATTAAAGAGACTTTTTCTATTATTAATTTGTTATAAAATTGCAGTTTAGTTTTGTTATTTGAAATAAAACATTATTTTATCATACAGAGAAACGTGAAGCATTTAAGAAGTAATGCAAGGGAAGTTGTTCATTTCTAATTTGTTTCAACTCATTTTGTAAAAATAAATCGTGAATAAATCGCATCGTGAGATCAGAATCATGAATCGCATCGCATCGTGAGCTGAGTGAATCGTTACATCCCTATCTATTAGATGAGCATTTTTAGTGTGTTGCGGCTCTCTGTCTTTAGGTTTGTTTATTCTTGCGCTTGTCTTTGGACTGTGAGTCTCTGGTGACTCCACACGCGTCTGCCAAAACGGGGGTTTGCGGCGCGTCACGTCAAAGCGCTCACGCTATGAGGATCATCACGCATTTCAACGCAAGTTTCGCCTCGGCTCGCCTACAGTTGAGCTTTATAAAAACTATTAAAGCTTTACAAAAACAATCTGACTTATGAAATACATGAGAATGAGCTTTTTTAATATGCACGCGCAGATACCTGCACCCCTGCACGAGCACTGCGGGTGAGAGAGAAAGCGCCGGACTGGAGCGAATCACGAAACAACAGACTGAAAGAAGGTCAAAAGAGTTGAGCAAATGGGAATACAGCAAGCCGCTGGTTTGCTGAACACAGGGATCTTGATGGGGTGTAGGAGTGTAGGAGGGTGTGAAAGTATGCCGGTGCAGATCCAGTGATAGTCCTGTAGGCAAGCATTAGTGACTTGAATCTGATACGGGCTTCAACCGGTAGCCAGTGGAGGGAGATGAAAAGGG
>NW_026634560.1:9821-12156 GCF_024868665.1 Triplophysa rosa
GATAGATAGATAGATAGATAGATAGATAGATAGATAGATAGATAGATAGATAGATAGATAGATAGATAGATAGATAGATAGATAGATAGATAGAATGCATATATAAAAATTGTATAATATATAGAAGTAAATAAAATAAATAATCAAATTATGTTAACTGGTTTGTGTAAAGATTTGATTTAAAATAAAATAAAAAATAATTTTATAAATATGTTAGCCCTGAATATATCTAACTGGTATGCTCGAAAATATTGAAAAAATGTAGAAGATAAAACCCAATGTGGTGATGCTGTACCAAATGTGATGTAGCTGTAGCGCACAAGCAGAGTGCTTCTTAAACTCCTAGGGAGGCACATCCTTTACAGACCAGTCAGGCTTATAGACTAGACCTTTCGTTTTAAATTTAAAATCAGGTGCTTTCAGAAAATATTGGTAACACATCTCAATAATGCATTAGCTAACATAAACTAATTTGTCTTTATCAGTCTTATAGTTCAGTCTTAATGTTAGTTAATTCAAATACTGTTGTTTATTGTTCATTCGTGTTTGTTCATTGTGCATTAACTAATGTTTACAGATACAACTTTTGGGATTAAATATGTATTAGCAAATGTTAAAATTATCTAAGATTGATAAATGCTGTAGAAGTACCCTATTGATCATCATGAGGTCATATTGTCCTTTCTTTTTTAACAAATTTAGTTCCAATAAAATCAAATATTTACTGTAATGTACATACTATAATTAACTATACATGCTATAGTTATACATAATGCAAAGTTATATAAATGTACATCCAGAGTTATTCAAATAATATCTTTCATATTTTCACAAAAGAGGTCTCACCTTCTCCATGAATACACTGCTGAAATGCCCAAGGCAAGGCTGTTCAAAGAGGTTCATATCTCAGAAGAGCCCCTCTAAATAGTGTCGTTGTGGATATAGCAGTGTGTAACACTAACCTGATTTAAACAGCAGAGAGCTGCACCTTGACTTAACCATGGGCAAAGTCATTTAGCACAGTGTTAACTAAATCCCCATCCAGACCTGTAGTAATACAGCCCAGCAGTTATTTAGAACCGTGAAAAGAAAAGGCACAGTCAAAGGTCATCCATAAAAGTACTGTAGGTATAGACGAGCTACATCCATTGCTGTGTTGAGTCCAATGGTGTGTCCTGGTGTGACATATAGAAATCAAACTGATATTAATATGTTAGTTTTTATTATTACTATTTATATTTATAATATAAAAGAACAATGAAGATACATCTCTCTTATGCTTTTTTTTCTAAAAAGAGCGCAAAGGGGGGAGGGGGACTCAATCCTCTGCAAATGTTTAGTTAGTCATTAAAAATGATTTGTGTTGTCACAAATGGATTAGATAAACATTAGTCAGGGGCGGACTTACCCATTAGGCAAAGGTAGGCAATCGCCTGGGGCCCCGAGCTACCAGGGGGCCTCCAAAAGGAAGGCGTGGACTTAACCAATAAGCCATGTCAGCAGCAACATAGAGCCTTAAGTAATCATCAAAATAGTCGGGATATCCCTGTTAACGTTTTACGTTATTACATCTGTACGAAGGCACTAAAAAGTTGTGTGCTTTGAGGAGGAAGAAAAATAAGGGTTGCAGTAAAGTAAAATGGTGCACAGTTGGGGCCCCCATACATGGATTTGCCTAGGGCCCCCAAATCACTAAATCCGCCCCTGACATTACTATTATTGTACAGTATGCATTTAAAAAAAATGCACATGTCAACACAGTGTAAGCCTTTTTATAAGATTGGGCCTTGAATCCATTACATTCATGCTGTGTATGAGTAATTCAGAACCATAGTATTGTATAATGCAAGACTATGGGATTTTTTAAAGTAATGTAAAAAGCTTTAAGAACATTGTCATTTTAATTATTCATATTTTTAGGGTAATGATGGCTACTACGTATAGCCCTGTAAAAAGTTTAAATAAAGTTTTTTAATAATAAAGGTGTATTAATAAAATACTCATTGTCAACATTGTCAAACTCTTGAATCAAATATTTTATAGTTGTATATCATGTACACTCTAGCGTAAAGTATATTATATACTTTACATTATCTCATGGCCATAAGTAACGTTACTTTACCAAACAGGATTTAGAGCAAAGGTAGCGTAAATCGAAACACAGTAAAAGGGACCAAGTTTGTCAGAGTGAATACAGAAAACCCATCACAATTGAATATATATGGTTGTTTATTAAACTCTACTCTACATGGTAAACAAAACAATGACGATCGCATAAAACAAACAAATACATGAAACACAAATGCGCTAGGAAGCGCGGAGAGAGAAAGAGAGA
>NW_026634561.1:0-4965 GCF_024868665.1 Triplophysa rosa
CCCAACCTCGAGGGAAGAGAGGGTGACAGAACTTTGTTTGACGTGAAACGTGCCGGGAAGGGGCGTATTCCAGGTCTTACTAAAGTTCCTCATGCACTTCCGGTAAACACGGCACTGAGGGGCGGGCTGGGTCAAACCCGAGGGCCATGGCCACCGCGATCCGGGGGCAGTCCACGCACACTCACGGGGCCGGAAAGCATGGCTGACATTTCGACGTCCGCTTCTTCCTGGGCTCGACCCCCCGAGGGAGGGAGCCCGAGGAATCGTCGGAGTCGGATGGCAGCTACGTCACCCCCCGATGCTGCAAGAGATATCTCATCATCACGCATCATGTCCGAATACGTGATTGAGGAATAAGACGGTGGACCGTCTTTGGGGAACGGTCAGACGAGCGAAGACGAGGTGTGAACGGTCCGTGAGCCAGTGGCTGGCGGATTATCGCTCACAGTAATCCTCATACTCACCCTCGCTGCTTGCCGTAGCGGACGGCAGGGCCGTAGTCCTGCCGCCACGGAACGGCGAGCAAACGAGGTGGTGCCTGAGTCCCGTGGGAACACAGCCACCGTGACGCAACGTCTGAATCAGTCACCGCCCGCAGTGCGGGCAGGACGTATCCACAACGTCTGCCCCAGCGTACTGGAAGCAGGCATCGTGTCCGTCCCCCTCCTTCGATGAGTGTGTTGCACCCTTGAGAACAGCGGGACAAGCCACGCTGGAGAAATTTGCTCTTTTAGAAAAGGAAATTTGCTCGAACACCTCCGGAACTGCCGAGACGCCCAGGGGAGAGTCACTGCAGGAAGGGACCGTCCGCTGTCCCACGTCGTAGATTCCAGCAGAAAGAATGATCACCAGATTGTAGAGAAGCTCATCAGATGCGTAGGCTCTGAAGAACAAAAGGTGAATGATAGCACGCCGGCTTCCCTCTTATACCCGGACATCCGGGGAGGAGCCCGGCATTGCAAATTTCATTCGCCAATTTTCATTGGCCTTTTCTAAATACTCAGAAGATGATAGGTTCTCAAGACAAACCCCATTCTGTCGGTTCGACACAACGTCGAGAAACCAGACAGAAAGGAACTACACAACTGAACTAAAACAACACTTGACAAAAACTAGACTAAACACTTACTAAGGCTTAACGAGGTAATCCAAGCAGGAACAAGGCATAAAGCAGACCGCACAAGAGTACAAACACAGCAACCACACCACACACAATGACTGAACACAGGACAATGAAACATGAGGACTATATAAAGGGAACACAAACAAGGGATGATAACACAGGGCAGGTGAGGGTGATGAAACACGGCCGGGAAGTGATACGGGAAACGAGAGGGGCGGGGCCAATGACGAGACACAAGAAAGCACATGGATGTCAAAGGTAAACACCCCATGACTTTCTCACACTAAACATAAGGGATCTGTCACGATCCTGCCACAAGACTAGAAAATCCTGAACAAGAAGGCAGGACCATGACAGTTTTCTCATACTATATAGTAGGTAAGTAGGCGTATTCGGATGCAACAGTAGTATACGCACATCCAAATCTCGCGAGAAATAGTGCACCAGCCGGGAAATTCTCGCCTACTCTTTTATGAAGACCGGGGTTTCGGACATACTATTCGTTCGCTTACTGCTTTTTGCCAACTATATAGTACGGCAGTATGCGATTTCGGATTCAGCCCCTGTTTATGTTTGTTTAGTGACGACCCAGTAGTCATTGGTTACCTGTGTATTACGTACCTGTTTACCTGTGTATTACGTACCTGTTTACGTGTGGAGCACTTAACCGTTCACTTCTGGACTTTCAATAAATGATTATATGGTTTCTGTTAGTGATGGTGAAATGAAGCTTTGCGAAGCATTGAGGTTTTCCCCTCAAATGTATCATGAAATGGTTCGTTACTCAAAGCTTTCAATAGGGGCTGGCTGCAGCCGATGAGGCGAGTGGAGCTCCACTCTCGAACAGGAACTATGTCACCTCCACTCAATAATAAAGAAGGGGCAAAATGGCGTCGCTGAGCTCTCCAAAGTTCGAACTTTAACTCGGGTAATGGTTACTGTGCAGAATTCCCTGCCCATGGGCGTGCCTAATCTGTTGATCTCATCTAGCGCATGCGCTGAGACATTAGTCAGCAGTTCTGTGTAACGGAGTTCACATCACCTTCTGGTTGTTCTATGTTCAAACCACTAAAGTCAACTTTTGTTTGTGTGGTGTTACTGTGCGTTCCTACTCAAAAAAACACATGCACATCACTGTTCAAATAAATACCTGGATTTTACAATTTCACTCTGGACTAGCTGCAGGTTCCGGGCAAGATGGCGGACTGAAATGTCACGTTGTTGTACGCTCTTAAATGAATCCCAAGTTTGTTTTGATAAATATATTCCATCTCTACCTGTTGACTTTGTAAGCTGATTATACCCCGATTCGCTTGATGTTATGGAAAATATGGAGGAACATTGTTACGCGATGAACACATCTGAAGTTATAAGCAAAAGGGAGAGAGGAGATGATTCGGGTCCTCCCACACCATGTAAGATCCAGAAAGAAAAGAAATCCAAATCACAGGCAGGGAGCGAGGAAAATCTCAAAGTGTCCAATTCTGCCATCTTGGGGGCGATTAAGGCTCTGGGCAATAAGGTTGATGCACAACATGAAGAATTAAGCATACAAATAAAGCAACATAGTGCAATGACTACTGATCAATGTCTGCACAAATCAATGCAGGACTTGAAAGAATGCAAAGACAAGATCAAGATTATGGAAAAGGAAATTGCGACTAGGGCTGCAACAACTAGTCGATAAAACCGATAATAATCGATAATGAAAATAGTTGTCAACGAATTTCATTATCTATTAGTTGGTCTGTGACGTCACTTGCGAGCTGCGTAGTTATAAATCAAGCACGTCGTCTTCCCTTCTAAAATTACAATTTTAGACGTGTCTCTCCGTACAGCATGAGCATTGCAGTTTTAAAGTCAGACGTGTCTCGCCGTGCAGCCTGAGCTGCGCTGTTTTTAAGTCAGATGTGTGTCTCTGTACACGCGTCTCTGCGTGCAGCGCGAGGTTCGCAGTTTTTAAGTCAGATATGTCTCTCCGTGCGGCACAAGTTGCGCAGTTTTAAAGTCGTAAAAACTTACGCAACTCAGCGTTTTCATTGTGAGAACTGTAACCAGGAAATCTAGGCCATTGGTCGGGTTGCTTAGGAGGAAAGATGGCCCATTACTCCATCTGTTGTGCTTGGCCAGCTCTACTAATGTTTTTCCCTTTGTAAGGTCAGCAGCAGGATTCTGAGCTGAGTCTACATATCTCCAGTCCTGTGGATCCGTCTTCTCTTGAATTTCAGCAATCCTGGTGCCCACAAAAACTTTGAACCGGCAGGATTTTGAGTATAACCAGTTCAGCACTGTGGTGGAATCAGACCATAAGGTAGGTTTACTGCATTCAAGGGTAAGTTATTTCCTCAGTAGTTCTGCCAACTGGGCTCCACAAAGCGCTGCACACAGCTCGAGTCTAGGAATGGACAACTGTTTCTTCGGTGCTACCCTAGATCGGCCATTAGGAATGCCAGCTGTACTCTTCCTTTGTCATCCTGTGTTCTCAGATACGAGACTGCACCATACGCCCTCTCTGAGGCATCGCAGAACACATGAACTTCTCTTGTGACAGAATCATTGTCCATCTCTGGCGTCACATAACACCTAGGGACGGTAATAGTGTAAAGAGATTTGAGCTCATCTTCCCACTGAAGCCAGGTCTGCAGGAGCTCATCTGGAAGCAGAGGATCATCCCATTCTCTAGGTTTGGCCCACAATTGTTGGACCAAGATCTTCGCTCGAGTTGTAAAGGGAAGAATAAACCCTAACGGATCATATTGACTAGCAAGGACCCGGTACAGGTTGCGCATAGTGGGAGTTTGGTACTCCAAAGGACGGTGCTTGTACCTGAGAGTATCAGTCTGCCAGTGCCAATGGAGACCCAAGGTGGATTCTGAGGCTTCTCTTTGTGTGACAACCAAAGTTCTGTACTGGTTGACTGGGCTTCCTTAGGTAGATGGCTAACTACATCAGGCTGGTTTGAGGCCCACTGCCCTAATGTTGAATCCTCCCTCGGCTAGCAGCTTCCTGAGGCGACCGATGAACATCTTTGCTTCCTCCGCTGTCACCATGCTCTGGAGGCAGTTGTCTAGATAGAAACTCTTCAGGATGGTGAATTGTAGAGGATCATCAGACAGTGTGTTGTCCAGAACATGATTCTGTAAAGCATAGGAGGTGCAGCAGGGGCTGCAGGTGGTGCCGAAAGGGAGCACCTGCCACTCATAGACATCCACCTCTCTGTCTCGTTCCATATCCCTCCAAATGAATCGAAGGTGGGGCCTGTCATGCTCCAATAGTCGGACCTGGTGAAACATCCCTTTAATGTCACCAGTCACTGCCACAGAATGTTCTCTGAATCGTATCAGGACTCCCAGGAGAGATGAACTAAGCGTGGGCCCAGGTAGCAGTGATTCATTCAAATTCATCCCTTTGTACTCGAAGGAGCAGTTGTAGACCAGTCGATGCTTGCCATTGTGGGTAACCATATGATGAGGGATGAACCAACTATCATTGCTCTTCAGTACCTCATCAGGATTCAGCTTGACCACATTTAAGTTCAGTTCAATTCAATTCAATTTTATTTATATAGCGCTTTTCACAATGTGCATTGTTCCAAAGCAGCTTTACAGGAGCAAATAAGAAAAACACAGAAAGGTAAAACACAGCACAGTGCATGGTGTTTATAGACCAAGCAAGATCATTATAATAAATAATATCTAATAAATAAATGAATAAATAAATAACATCCCCAGCAGCCCCCTCAACATCAGCTAAGATATTTGGAAGAATGTCAGTAACTCGACAGATCTCATTCCCCATTGACTCCCATAGTATTTATTTTCCCTATACCATGGCAGTAAATG
>NW_026634561.1:5020-12048 GCF_024868665.1 Triplophysa rosa
GGGGGTGAGATCTGTTTGGTTACTGACATTCTTCCAAATATCTTCTGTTGTGTTCAACAGAACAAAAACATTTATACAGTTTTGGAATAATCTGAGGGTGAGTAGTAAATGATGACAGAATTTTCATTTTTGGGTGAACTATCCCTTTAAGGGATCTTCAAGTCTATCCCAGACTTGTTAATAAGTGCAAATAAAAACTTTTAAACATTAGAATGGTCTTTTCTGTTTCTTTTTTAAAACTGCATCATGGCATTTTCTGCTATCAATTAAAGGTCACCTTTAAAGGTCTCTGCACGGACCTGAGTGGTACTAATTGACGGTAATGCCGCCTAAGAAAGCTGTGCGTTTATTTTTTTCTTGTCCAGTCACATTTCAGTTTTGGCAGAATATCTACAGATGGCTTAATATTGATAATAGTACAGATATTCCATCATTTAATTTGGTTTATGCAGATGGTTTTTCAAAAAAGATGCAATTGATGGTAAACATCATTGTTACAATGGGCAAATATCATATACATAAAAGTAAGTGGAATTACAGTAAACCCTCTATAAATTGTTTTAAAAATGAATGTAAAAAATACTTAGAATCTTTAAAACACTTATCCAAAGATAATCAACCCCTTGGTGAATTCTATAAAACCATGTATGAGTCTATTTTCTTTTAAGAATGGTAATAATTTTATAATTTTATAATTTTTTATTTATTTATTTTCCTTGCAACCCCCCGGAAATGTTCAAAAGTATTTTGTTTGTTGTTTTATTGTGTGTAGATTTATATATAACATGGATACTTATGTATGCTTAGAATTTAATTATGGAAAAGTGTGTATTTTTTCACATATTTGTGTTCCCCATTTGAGTTTGTAAATTAATGCTCTTTCAATAAAAAATAGACTTGGTGAGCATGCGCAATTTAAGTCCACGTGACTGCAAGTCCACATGAATGCAGCGAACGAGTTCAGCATTTTATGTTCCAGAAAGTAATAATGGGAGGAAAGCCCGATTAACAGATGCAGCAGAGTCGGCGCCAGTGTGCACAAAGTGAGGGGGCTGCTATGTTTAGTGGGGGGGCAGGGTTTAGGGGTTTAGAATGGGCTGGTGTCCCGAAATTTCATTCTAACCGTCAGATTATCCTACCAGGCATGCGCACATCAATGATACGTCATTTTCTTGCGCTATAATATCATCCTACTTGTTTATTTTATACTGCTATGGGAATCTGATTGTGTATTTTCGTTGTTAAATCATTCTAGGCCTACATATTTATTTAGTACTGGTACAATTATAGGGTATTGCGCTGTAAATTAATCATGTTTTTTCGCAGAACACATGAACTTCTCTTGTGACAGAATCATTGTCCATCTCTGGCGTCACATAACACCTAGGGACGGTAATAGTGTAAAGAGATTTGAGCTCATCTTCCCACTGAAGCCAGGTCTGCAGGAGCTCATCTGGAAGCAGAGGATCATCCCATTCTCTAGGTTTGGCCCACAATTGTTGGACCAAGATCTTCGCTCGAGTTGTAAAGGGAAGAATAAACCCTAACGGATCATATTGACTAGCAAGGACCCGGTACAGGTTGCGCATAGTGGGAGTTTGGTACTCCAAAGGACGGTGCTTGTACCTGAGAGTATCAGTCTGCCAGTGCCAATGGAGACCCAAGGTGGATTCTGAGGCTTCTCTTTGTGTGACAACCAAAGTTCTGTACTGGTTGACTGGGCTTCCTTAGGTAGATGGCTAACTACATCAGGCTGGTTTGAGGCCCACTGCCCTAATGTTGAATCCTCCCTCGGCTAGCAGCTTCCTGAGGCGACCGATGAACATCTTTGCTTCCTCCGCTGTCACCATGCTCTGGAGGCAGTTGTCTATATAGAAACTCTTCAGGATGGTGAATTGTAGAGGATCATCAGACAGTGTGTTGTCCAGAACATGATTCTGTAAAGCATAGGAGGTGCAGCAGGGGCTGCAGGTGGTGCCTAAAGGGAGCACCTGCCACTCATAGACATCCACCTCTCTGTCTCGTTCCATATCCCTCCAAATGAATCGAAGGTGGGGCCTGTCATGCTCCAATAGTCGGACCTGGTGAAACATCCCTTTAATGTCACCAGTCACTGCCACAGAATGTTCTCTGAATCGTATCAGGACTCCCAGGAGAGATGAACTAAGTGTGGGCCCAGGTAGCAGTGATTCATTCAAATTCATCCCTTTGTACTCGAAGGAGCAGTTGTAGACCAGTCGATGCTTGCCATTGTGGGTAACCATATGATGAGGGATGAACCAACTATCATTGCTCTTCAGTACCTCATCAGGATTCAGCTTGACCACATTTAAGTTCAGTTCAATTCAATTCAATTTTATTTATATAGCGCTTTTCACAATGTGCATTGTTCCAAAGCAGCTTTACAGGAGCAAATAAGAAAAACACAGAAAGGTAAAACACAGCACAGTGCATGGTGTTTATAGACCAAGCAAGATCATTATAATAAATAATATCTAATAAATAAATAAATAAATAAATAAATAAATGCAGTCTCCCGGTGAGCAAGCCAACACTGCACTGCTCTGCTGTGGCGAGGAACCCAAACTCCAATGCTGAATAATGGAGAAAAAAAAACCTCGGGAGAAACCAGGCTCAGCCGGGAGGGCCAGATCTCCTCTGACGTGTCATAGCTGCACTCAGTGACCCCGACCAAAGCCACCGAGCAACGTCCACGAAGAACAGGGAGAGCCCACGAGCCGCGACCCAGGAAGCCCCACCCGCCGAAACCGTGCAGGTCCAACCCGGTCCCATTCCGCGATCAACAACAGACAACAGAGGAACAACCAGGGAAAAGTAGTAATGGCATAATTAACTTTATTCCTCTGTTGTCCGACATCGACCACAAAACAAGACCAACCAGACCAGACCCACACAGTCCCAACAAATGAAACGCCCCGAACCACAACCAACAAGCCCCCCCACTCCCTACAACACCCACCCAGCTACCTCCAATCAAAGTCACTGAGTGCAGCCATAACTTCAAACTGCTGTCGTGTGATGTAAGTTTAGCATTAAATACCAAGTATTGTAAATTTAGCATTTATGTGACAGGTAGTCCGTCTTTGCTCTCGGCTGGGGATGGAATTGTCTGAGCTGGGCCGGCCAGATGGTCGCCTTTTTCTTGGGTGGTGATGGAATTGCCTTGGATGGAGCTGGATGGTCAGTCAGTCCGCAGGCTCTCGCAGGAGGATGGCACGGGATTTTCAGATGTAGCTGGCGTAATCTCTAGTTGTGGATGGGCATATGACGTTCATCTGGGCCTGGCGGAATCTCTCCCTACCTCGGGATGGGCATCCCGAGGCGAGGGCAGAAAGAGAATAATTAGCGTAGCTGCTGTTCATTAGCTATGTATTAGTGAATGCTTGGCTGAAAAGATGTGTCTTTAATCTAGATTTAAATTGGGAGAGTGTGTCTGACCCTCGAATAGTATCGGGGAGGCTATTCCAGAGTTTAGGTGCTACGTATGAGAAAGCTCTACCCCCTTTGGTGGATTTAGTTATTCTAGGTGTTATCAAAAGTCTGGAGTTTTGAGATCTTAGAGAGCGTGATGGGTTGTAGTGTGGTAGAAGCTCTGTTATGTAGGTAGGGGCTAAACCGTTTAAGGCTTTATAAGTAATTAAAAGAACTTTAAAGTCAATACGATACTTAATGGGTAACCAGTGAAGGGTTGATAACATTGGGGTTATGTGATCGTATTTTCTGGACCTGGTTAGAACTCTGGCAGCTGCATTCTGAACTAACTGTAGTTTGTTTATTGATGATGCAGGACAACCACTAAGTAGTGCATTACAGTAGTCAAGTCTTGAGGTCACAAATGCATGAATAAGCTTCTCTGCGTCAGCCACACATAAAATATTTCGCAATTTGGCAACATTTCTAAGGTGGAAGAAGGCTGTTTTTGTGACATTTGAGATGTGATTTTTAAATGACAGGTTGCTGTCTAATATAACGCCTAGGTCTTTAACTGTATTTGTTGGAGTAACAGTGCAGCCTTCAACTTGCAGGTTATAATCCAAAATATTCTGCTCACGTGTCTTTGGTCCGATAAGTAATATTTCTGTTTTATTAGAATGTAAAAGAAGTAAATTACAAGTCATCCAATGTTTTATATCTTCGATGCACTCTGCCAATTTGGATAGTTGGAAGGAATCATCTGGTCTTGATGAGATATATAGCTGAGTATCATCTGCATAACAGTGGAAGCTAATTCCATGTTTTCTAATAATGTTTCCAAGGGGCAGCATGTATATGGAGAATAGCAAGGGTCCTAAAACCAATCCCTGAGGTAATCCATAATTTACTTGCGTTAGATTTGATGATTCCCCATTTAAATGGACAAATGGGGCCCGATGGGGCGAGTGGCGCTCCACTCTCGAACAGGAAATACGTCACCTCCACTCAATAATGAAGAAGGGGCAAAATGGCGTCGCTGAGCTCTCCGAAGTTCGAACTTTAACTCGGGTAATTTTATCTCAGCATCCCTACACTACTTGCAGACTGACGCTGTCTTAACGTGCAATGCAAGCACAACGCATATGGCTTCCGTGAAATTACGCAAAAAGGATGAATAAACACGATGGATTTATATATTTTTTACAGGTTTAGAAAATCAGATTTTTTAAATAATCGACCGAAGTACTGAAAACCCTGATGTTACACACCCCGATGCCGTAGGTGGCGATATACACCTAAACATGTTGGTTGCGACCCGCCATTAAAAGGAAAGAAGAAGGAGAAAAATGTTCGTTGATCATTATTTACTGTTACTCGCAGTTGACGTGTTTTGTAAATATAGTTTGTGTTTTTTACTCAAAACAATTAAAACTTAATTTGTGGAAATTATTCAACATTTTGCTGTGGTTGTTTTGTATGTTATTTTGCTTTAAATATAAAATTCCTAAATTATTTGTGTTCACATTTTTCATTTTTATGAAAATTAATTTATTTGATGATTCATTTATTGATCACTGCTAACTATTATGTTTACTTTCTAAATACAAACATGGAAGCAATGTCTAGATTAAGTAACATTAAAGGTATTTAATAACATTTAAACAGTAATTTTGTAGCATTAAAACATTACAAGTTTTTTTTTCAACAAGTGCTAAGAACATACAAAGATAGAAAACAATATCAAGCCAGGGGGTTGAAGGATAAACAAATCGTACAGAAAATCAGAGGAAGAATTAAGATAACTTAAACATAAGTACAAGAAAATAATTTAAATAAAAACCAAAAGATGGGCATACATCTAAGGTGCATAAATGCAAGAAAATAATTTAAATAAAAACCAAAAGATGGGCATACATCTAAGGTGCATAAATGCAAGAAAATAATTTAAATAAAAACACCAAAAGAAGAGCATACATCTAAAGTTTTGATAGCCTTTTTTTACACGAGGTAAATAGGGATTTGATATAATTTTTTATATGTTCTTGAAAATGTAAAAAATGTGGGGTGACTCCCATTGTCTTACATTTGTGTATAAAATATTTTCCAAGCAAAATAATTAAGTTACAGAGAAAATGTACATTATTGTCCATTGTCCATGTACATTATTGAAAGAACCAAACATAACTTTGAAATAAAGCTGCTTCGAGTGGAGGTGACGTTTTTCCGCTTTTGAGTGAAGCTCCACTCAAAACTGTGCACACTAGCGCCATCTTGTGATCAAAGGGTGGAAAAGCTGCCTTTGTGTCCATTTATCATTTTTAATGTTTCATGTAATATACGCCTCTTCACATAAATAAAAAATAACCAGTTTTTCATGTGTTAGTGTTAATGTAGCACTTAGGCCTAGGCTATTATTACTACAGTATTTAGAGTAGAATACCTTCAAAACAATGGTAAAACAGGCTTAGGCCATGTTCAGACATTACTTATTTTTTGACAAGAAAAAGTTGACAAAGGCGCTTTTTTAGTAAAAAAACGATGGTAGCGTTTGGTTACAAATATCAGCCGAACGCTATGACTTCGGAGTTACGAAGGCAGCCCAGAGAAAGAGATAGACAGCGTAATGTAACGGAAGTCTATTTGAATTATAAACGGAGTATGTCTTGCAATAATAATCACATATTTAAAAACTACAATACGAATTTCTTGCTAGAAATGCCATCCGAAGTTGCTGAAAGTGAAAATTAAACTTAGATTTATACAAAACAATCCTCCAACGGGCGTTTCGGCCGCCATTCTATTTTTTTTTCGAGTTAGAGCCTTCTTGACCAATCATGTTCCTCGCATGTTGTTATGGAAACGACAGGGCTGCGTTCAGCCCCGACAAAACGTTGCAAAACGTTTTTTAAACGTAAACGGTGGTGCGGTTGAAACACGGCTCTCACTAAATCCTTGGTGTTTTGAGTCAGATCCGTGGGCGTGGCTTGTCGGTTTTGACTAAATCTTTGGTGTTTCAAGTCTTACGAAACGTTTACCCTAACCCACACCCTAACCCTAATCTTACTCTAACCATCTAAACTACCTATGATTCTTAAAATTGACGAAAAAACACGTTTGGGTGATGACGTCATACTCGAAACACCAAGGATTTAGTGAGAGCCGTTGAACACCCTGTTGTGATGACGCAAGAGTTGAACTATGGCAGCTGAGATGGCCATTCTTTGTGTTCTTTTTAAAGAATTTTCGGAGCCTTATGAAATTGGTATAAAAACGTGCTGAATACTGCAAAGTAAATCTCTTCTAATATCTTCAATTGTTGCGTCTACCGAGCTGCAGCAGACACATTTGAACGACTTTACTTGGACCCATTGTGCGAGCTGTCTTTAACACCGCGTGGGTTATATACATGTTGCTGCTGATTGGGCTGACATTCTTGACACACCCACCAAACAAGAAAAAACGTATCTCAAACACACCGTTGCAAACCGTTTCCAGGAAACATGTCGTTCAACCCGGAAACCGTAGCAAAACGTTGCGCACCGGTTTGAGCTAGAACATGCCCCAGGTCTCTGTCATTGGTTAGCTGTGACAAA